>NW_019154085.1:102656517-102935714 GCF_002288905.1 Enhydra lutris kenyoni
ACCACAAGTAGACGGAGAGGCAGGCAGAGAGAGAGAGAGGAGGAAGCAGGCTTCTTGCTGAGCAGAGAGCCCGATGTGGGACTCGATCCCAGGACCCTGAGATCATGACCTGAGCCGAAGGCAGCGGCTTAACCCACTGAGCCACCCAGGCATCCCTCCAGCCTCTTTTCTGACCCAGTTCAGGCCCTGGTTCTCTTCCTTGATTCCCTAACACCCATCAACACCCCCATTTTGGCTGTGAGGCCTGCCATTGAAAATGACGGAGGTGGAGAGAATATGTTAAGTAGAGAATGATCTTGATTATAGAATCAGCCTGATACATATTGAGGAAGATATATTTATGGAGAGATCAGATCTGTTGGAGATTTATCTGGTTTGTTCAGGGAAACTGTTCTCGTTCTCAAATACTTTTTACTGATGTGGTGGTGCCAGAGTGGGTCTCCACTGCTTCCCCAGAGCTCTAGGGAATGTATTCCCTGCTTGGTGCCTAAACAGGCAGCACACAGCTCTGTTTGGCCTGTGGGCTGCAGAACTGTGGGGTCATTTTCACCTCGTGGAACCCTACCCACTATCTGCCCTGGAAACTTTTCAACCTGGTTCCACTTCCACATTCTACTTCGATTACCACAAATGACCGATCTCCAGCTGGGCCTTGAACTTAATTGTATTCTTTTTTCACTGCCCCCCTGCCCCGATCTTTGCCAGGTTCCTAATTTTCCAAATGCCCCTTTACTCTTAGCAAAGATATGGCATTCTGTCTCAGAAGGAAAAGAGAGTAGCCAACAAGTGGGGCATCTCCATCTTCCTGCTCTTCCACCACACAAATGTTCTCACATAAATACTCACTCTTCTCTTCTCCAAGGGAAATACAAGAGGTGTCCCTTTTTCTGTTCAGGGCTACCTTCTCCTACCTCCTAAAGGACCATTTTAAATTTCATTTCTCCAAATTATGCAATTATCTCAACATCACTTACTAAATGTGTCCTACTGATTGAAAATGTCAACTTTATTATATACTAAATTCCATATTTTTTAGAGTTTGGACTCTTATTGTCAAAGTTAAACTATTCTGGATACTAGTTAAAGTGTTGAAGACACATTTTGGTCAGTCATGTACTATTACAATGGGGAAAAGAGTCTAGCATGAACTCAACTCAACTTTGATTTGTACCAAGGTAAATGAGGGACTATGGAAAGATGTAAGCAGGACTCAGTATAATCAAGAAGTGAAAACAAACAAAAAGCAGGAAGGGCTTTGTCAATAAGCAACTGGTTTGGGTTTGCTAACTGGCACTTATAGGAGTTAGGCTCCACCCTCCCAGCGAGTCTGGAGGACAAGTGTTGGCTAGAACAAACATCAAGTTTTCTCAGCAGCCCTGAGTTTTCTCAGGTGGGCACTTTGTGGAGGGCTAGGATCATCTTGAGGATGAGGCCAATTGTTAGACACTCTGTGTTTTATTCAAGACATCATAGGCCACTGTGGAGGCCTGGTTGAGAAAGGGCTCAAAAGAGCCTGGCTAGAAGTTTGGTCAAGAGGAGAGTCTCGGCGACTGACTACGTATCCATTGTCTGTTCTTGTGTGAATTCCATAGCATTTTTTTTTTTTAAAGATTTTATTTATTTGACAGACAGAGAGTACAAGTAGGCAGAGAAGCAGGCAGAGAGAGAGGAGGAAGCAGGCTCCCTGCCGAGCAGAGAGCGGGATGCGGGGCTCCATCCCAGGATCCTGGGATCATGACCGGAGCTGAAGGCAGAGGCTTTACCCCACTGAGCCACCCAGGCGCCCCTGCCATAGCATTTTAAGTATTACAGCTTGATATCGCATTTCATACTTAATAGATATTATTATGATGTGTTTGTTTATTTATATGTTATCTCCTTGCCAGAATTCAGTTTCTATGAAGTGGGGATTTGTAATCTTTGCTTACTTGTTGAGTCTTCAACACATGATGAGGACTCTGTCACTCTCTCTCTGTTCATCGAATGAATTTCCTGTGTCTTTAATCTCTCCCTCTCCAATGCTTCCTTCTTATCAACATTTAAACAGATGCTTTCATTTAAAATAATAAAGCAATACTACTTGCACCCCATGCTCTCACTATGCATGACTCTATCTTTTTCCCATGTCTTTGCAGTCATATTTTTCCCCCCCAGAATGTTGTCTACGCTGTATCTTCAATCCATTCACTCCCCACTTCTGGTAGTCTGACTTAGAAGCAATTCTCTTGCTATGAGCACCTATGATATCTACTCCTAGAATATTTGGTGCCTGAAAATCTCAACTAAGCAAGATGCCTCTCCTCAACTCCAAAACCAGGTACCCACCTCTGATAAACTATTCCTACCTGTTTTCTCACACTATGAGACATGTGTGAGATATGGAACATGGGGAACTCCATGTTCCCCATCTAAGAAAATGACATTCAGTAGTTCAAAGGACAGACCCAAGACAGCCTCAATAGCGCCTATTCCTTACCATCCAGTTTCCAACATCCAACTAGTCCCTAAGCACTCCTTAATTATCTTTTGCTAGTTCAGGCCACGGTCAATGTTTGGGTTACTACAGCAACCTCCAGTTGTCTCTTGCCTCTTGTCTTCAATATCTCCAGTCTGTTCTTCAATAACTACATAAAGTACACAAGTCATTCTAAGACTTAGTTTCTTCATCTGTAAAGAGGGAATGATAATCCTTGTCCTTCCTATTTTGTGATGAGGACGAAGTGTTTTCAGGTAATATAAGTGCTTTAGGAAGTGAGGAATGATAATCCATGGCTCAATACATATCTGTTGAGTGGGTGAATGAGTTGCTTCTGTCACTTTGTTCCCCTATCCAGGCTGGCTGAATGGGTAGAGGAAGCAGAGCAGTAGGAGGGTAATTTCTAGCCCTTAAATTTGAGGGGATACTGCTTTACAATCTGGGACCAGCATGATCAGTGCTGACTTTTCTTCTACTCAACTGTCTTTATTGTATCCATTCATAAACCCAGCTGTCAAAGAACCACTTTAAATAAGCTCTCCTCAGTATATATCACCACCTCCTGAGGAGGGTATATTCTCTGAAGTTAGGGGAATAAATGTAGATTTTTCTAGAAGGAGAGAAAAAGGAAGGACTTTCACTTTTATTCAATTATCACTTCAGCAACTGTCTGCATGACTTGGAAAATTCCCCTCACATCTCTTGATGGATTCTCTATTGCCAAAATCCCCATTCTCACTGGTTGACAGAGACTGGTTTTCAGTGCCAAAAATATTTGATGTTGAAATGTAGAGGGAGGTGACACTAGGATCTATTACTCCACATTAATCTCTTTATTATTTCTGACATAGATATTGTAGCATCGTCATAGATTTAATAGAGGATAATGGTAATACAATTTGAATGCATTAGGTATGATCTGGGGTGACTACAGTCTAAACTTTTAATATAAAATAGATATTCTGTATGTGAAGGTAAATGAGCTTGAACACAGCCTTACACAATGGGTATCACAAAGGCGCTGCCTTCACAATAGGGAGTAAGAAACGAACTTTTCATTACTGGATATGATTGACATCTTTTTGTGTCCATTCATGGCTGCAAAAATCCCAGTGTCATAGCAGAGAACATGAAGAATTTCTCCAACAGCTGTGATGGAGACTTTAAGGCACGAAGTTATGGAAGCTTGAAGTCAATTGTTTCTAAAAATGCGAGCAAAACGAAATAATTTTGCACCTTACTGTTCGTCAAGATGTTTCCTTCTAAGGCTTTTTTTTTTTCACCCAGTGGTATCTAAATAATATATTATCTTTTCAATAGCCACAGGTGGTAGGTGTCTGTTCCAAGGATTTCCCTTTAAATGTTTCCAGCAGGCCCCCATGGAGCTAAAGAAACGAGAAAACCACTGCACCGTGATTCAGCTCCAGCCTATTCTAGTTTCTTAGAACTAACTTATCTTTTCTTTCTTCTTTTTTTCTTTTCTCTTTTTGTTCCTTGTCTTTCATGTGGGTTTTACATCTGGATTTTTTCTCTTTGCCCAATGGCCCCATGGATTAGGAATCCCTAATTTGATACTTACTCCCTTGAGTTCATTTTTTTTCCTTCAAAATCAGTCTCTCAAGCGTCAGTTAAAAGAAACACAGCAGCCTCTTTCCACTGCTGGATCTCTAGGGGCTCCTCTCAGGCCCTGAATGTCCTACAAGGAAGCCAACCTACAGGTCTTAAGGATAGGACCATGAGTCCCATTTTATGGATGGCTAAGTGGGGCTTAGAAGGATCATGTGTGTGGATCATCCTAACTCCCAAGTCAATACTTTGGTTCATAGGAGACCAGGAAAAATAACTGGAATGGAGATAGTTTCCTATATGTTTCATAACCAAAATATTTCAGAAAACCTTAAAATGGATTCATACAGGTGGTGGTAGTTTCCTTTAACTTTGGCTGGAGGAAATTCTTCCCTTAGATGTGTGTTTCTTGAGAGCTTCTCCTGACTTTAAACTATTGATACTTGACAGTAAAACTTATTGCTATAATGAAAACAAGAAAACAATCAAACAAGGAAAAAAAAAACCTAGCAAAAACTCTCAGAGTTTCTCATAATTGTGCAATATAATATATCTTAAAAAACCATGCACTGTTTAGCAGGCTTTATCATGGATCAATTTCCCACCTAGATTTGTAAGGAAAACAAAAACCATTCCAGTTTATAAATCAGTATTTCTTACAGTGCTGGTGAATTTGGTTTGTAAGAAGAATCACCTAATTTTATAAAACTGAACTGGTGAATCCAAGCTGCAAAAAAGACATTTTATCTTAGAAATCACCCTATCACACTGGCAGGTTGTTAATAAAATATTAACACTGGCACACTTAAGGCAAGTTGTTAATAAAATATGAGGAAATAGAGCTGGAGTAATTTGCCTTAGGTTAAAAGTTTCTGTGTTAGGCAGCTTCTGACAGGCCTCCCAAAGATTCCTCCCTCATGGTGTTCGGACCCTTATGTTATCCTATCTGCTCAAGGGCAGGCTGGACCAATGAGTTTCTTCTAAGGAACATAACATGGCAATTGTGATGGGATATCACTTCCATCACTGGTTATAAAAGACTGTGATTTTCTCTCTAGTACTTTCTCTTGCTTTCTTGTTTGCTTTCTCTGATGAAGCCAATTGCCATTTTGCAAGACACTTTATGGAGAAGCCCAGGTGAATGGACCAAAGGAGGCTTCCAGCTAATAACTCATGAGAAACTAAGGCCTCAGTCCAACAATCCACAAGGAATTGAGTTCATCCAATAATCTACAGGTGAACTTGGAAGTGAATTCCCCAGTTGAGCCTTCTGATGAGACCACAGCCCCACCCAACACCTTGAGTGTAGCCTGTGAGAGACCCTGACCCAAGACATCCAGCTAAGTGGTGCCAGAAAACTATGGGATAATAAGTGTATGTTGTCTTACTCTGCTATGTTGTGGGGTAACTTGTTACAGAGCAATAGATGACTAATGTAGCTACAAAGTATCTCAACTAGAATTTGAACAGAGAATTTATCTGACCCACAAACCTATATTCTTTCTACATTACCTTTAAGTCATCCCTAACATTTATTAAACATTTTCTGTGTTCTGGCCATCATGTTAGACACTGGGAATGCAAAGGCACAATTCCCTTCGAGAAAGAAACGCTAGGTAAAGCTTCATAAGAAATTAGGATTTGAATTTGGCCTTGCCTCACATATAGGACAAATGAAGAAGAAAGAAGACCATGTCCCAAGCATAAGGAATGGTGTGAGCATGAATACAGAGGCTAGGATCAACTTAGCATCTAATGAACAGACAAGCTGGAGGGTTCTCATCTGTGGTTTACAAAAAAGCAGCTCAAATGAAAAATTGGATGTGTCCTTAGGATACAACTAAAAAGGGCCTATTTAATTTTGTATATGTAGCAGTTTTAAGAAATAAACTTAATTTTACTAGAGAAAAGACCCTGAGAACTAATCCCACATGGTATCTTTGAATTGATATCAGTTGATTTCCACAATATGTTATTGAGTAAAGCAAGTGTGGGATAGTAGTATACTAGTTATTCAATAAGAAACACTGGGATGAACCAGAAAGTAACTCCCCAAAATGAAACAAAACAAAACAGTAGAAGAGAAAAGGGGGGGGGGATATAAAGAAGAGGTGGGAATGAGGCTACTTTGAGTACATCGTTTTGTATTTGTATAGTTTGACTTTTGATTTTATAAACATCTTAACCAAATTAAGGAAAAACAAATGTTAACAGTTGAAAATGAAGTGAATAAATCAATCTAATTATACATGAGATGAAAGAAAAGAATTATCCCAAAGATTACTGAGCCTGTATGGGGTGTATGTAGGTATCCCCATTTTCTGGAAGTTCTCATCACACCACCACACTTTTATGGGAGACTGGACATTAATACCACCATGCCTTTTTCTTTTTTCATAAACATGAAAATCCTCTTTAGATTCCTTCCAGTTAGCAAAAACAGGTAATAATGTGGGTTTTTCATTAAAACAAAGTGGCATAGTGTAAGGTTTCAGCAAGCAGGTGTGAAGGGATACATTCTGACTTAAAAAAGGTTTCACTGGAACACTTGACTTTCAGATAGCTGGGGTGGGGTGAGGAATCTGTGTTCTAAGAATACGTAGAATTGAATCTGCTCAGTATTTTCATGTTAGAAGTAATGCCAGTGTTATATTTTTGAAAGCTAATGCATAGTACAGGGTAAAGCAAATAAATTATGCTGGTGTTACCCGGAGCAAGATTTTCCATGTAAGAGAAAAGAAATGTGGTATGAGACCATGCACCTAGCTCCTATTTTCTGTTATCTGCCCTAAACCTGGAATCAGTCGTTTCTCCAAGAGGCTCTGGTTCTTTTAGTAGAAAATAATGCGGGCACTAGAGAATACTAAAAAAACCCATTTGCTGTGTCCTTTTGTTACCCGAGCTTCTGGATGCAGCTGCTTTTGTTCAGTTTTACCTCCAGCTCACGATGGCAATAGTAGGGATGAGTTTGGAGGGGCTGAGTGCTGTCAGATGGTAAGGGCATTAAATGCCTATTATCTAACTCTGGACATTAGCTGAACCGTGGAGGGGAACAGTTGAAGGTTATGGGGGCTGAGATGTCTGCTGTTGACAGTGACAGAGAATAGTGCTTAGCCTGATACACATTATGTACTTAAGTTGTGTTGTCTGGATCTAACATTGGGGTTCGTAATCTCTTGTTTGCCAGTGTCCATAACCTAGTTCCAGAATGAGTATAAAACATTTTATGTAACTTTGCAAATCCAGGTAATATGTCTTGCAATGCCACCGGGCCTCCTGGGCTTAGCTCAGCAGGATTATAGTTTTACCTTGCTATCAAGTTATTGTCACAATCGTAAATATCTCCTAAACTTTAAATAAGAAAGTAAAAGGTAAGCTTGGCAGCACAACACTTGCACTAACTCAGAATGTCCCCAAATCTACTTATCAGGAAATATGTTTGCTTGGTCGTCACTGTCTATTTTGTAAATCATAGAAATGATACAACTAGGAAAAAAGATAATTGATAGAGTACAGACTATTAATGATTGAGAAAATAATGGTCCTTCTACCCTCACCTTCATTTGCTAGAAGTTTTTGATTTTCACATTGGTTACCATCATTATTCTCAATAATATTCCAAGTAGTTTTTGATTGATGGACTTTCTCATTTGGAAGATGAAGAATTTAACTCATCTACACATAATAATTTCACTTTCCTTTCTGTGTCTCCTCTGAATTTATTGGTTAAATTGTTATTTTGGGATTTGTTGATGATCTTTAAAATGTTAATTAATATATTGGAATCTCTACTTTTGGTTCTATCTGTTTTAGACACTAACCCTTGATTCATCATTATTCAGAAATAAACAACTTTTGTGTTACTTTCCATTTTTTCTCCCCTGCCCCACTTTCCATCCTTCATCAGCTTTATTTTTTTGTATATTAACAAGGTTTTGACATTGACATTCTGTTCTATAATTATTATTATGTGTTAAGTGCTTTGGCCATAGGTTTAAAATCATTAGATAAAATTCATAATTTCATGATATGTAAATATTAATTACTGCAGAACTAAATAGTGTGATTAGGTCCATGGAGAAAATTAATTTTACATCATCAAATTTGTGCTGCTTGTAAGAGAATGTTCCGAGTGTCAAGACCAATAAGATTGTTTTCTCTCTCTCTTTCTAATATGCCATGAATTGCTCAAGTTAATGACATAATTTAGTGCATTTTGCTTTGACTTTTCATGACTTTCTTGTGCTTTTTAATATTGACAACAACTTATCATTGTAATTTTTTATCTTTTTGAAAAAAAGATGTCAGCATTGTACTTGGATCTTCCAGCTCCCACTAAAATCACAATATTTCTTGAATAAATTGTATTTCCTTTGAAGAAACTTTCCCTGGAACCCTCTATCTGCTGTTTCTAATTTACATCAAGCTGGTATTTCTTTTACTGCACTCTGTAGTAGTTTCTGTGGTTTTTTGAAACTGCACTTCTAAAACTTCTTATTTGACTTATTTCCTAGACTCCCATTTTCTTAAGAACATCCTCAAGTAATTTTTTATAGAGTGTTTGGTAAGTAAAGTTTATGACCTTATTAATGAGAATATCTAACTTTACTCTTCATTGATAGTTTTTCTGGGTATAGAATTCAAGTTGTAAAATATCATTTTTCTTTAGAACATTGAGGGCACTGCTCCATTGTCTTGCAGTACCTGGTGAATCTTGAGTTCTGAAAAATTTATCTTCTAACTCTCCACTGATCATTTTCTCCCCTCCACGTTTTCTTTTCTTTTCCACCTGGAAGACGTACTAGGTAAATCTTGATCTCCTGAATTATTTTTCTACGTTTATTACTTTTTTTTACTATTCCATATTTATATTTCTTTGTCCTTTTGTTATAATTTTTAGTAGCTTTCCTAACAAGTTCTTTTAACACTTTGGATTTGTTCTTATTTAGATTGTCTTATTTTTAATTTCTATATTTGTTTTAAAAATTATCCCATTACTCCTATTTAGTAGTAGTCTATTCTTGTTTTTGTAAATTTCTTTGAGGATATTTTAATAATTAGTCTTAAAATCTCTCTTTCTTCTGAAGTCAGAAATTATTTGGTCCTTCCCTTCTGTACTGCTGGTTTCCTCAAACATTTGCTGATCCTTAGATATCTTTTCATTCCATGAATTAAGCATAGAGATGAGTACTACACGTGGTTGGTGTGGGTTTCCTCTGCTGTTTCCCCGACATACCTCATTCCCCTCCAAATGGGGAAGTTCCTTGAAAGTTTTGGTCTGTGGGTGGTGGGTCCATTCCAGGTTTCACATTGGGGTTTACCAGGTGAAGTAGAGGATCTTGCCTCTTTTCAAATACCAAAGTAAGCCAGCTTTACACTGAGATGCCACCAACCACACTTGAGATCTGGACTTGGTCCTGGTACATTTTCCATGTTAGAAAGGTCTCTCTGGTTTATGCTGGGGTATACACTACATCTGCCAATCTCTCTGCCCACTTGGGCATGGTGAACAAAGAAGATACTTTGAGGCACAGTTGTTACATCTATCATTTATTTGCATCAGTCTGATTTCACGAGTAAATCCATTCCCCTCTGTCCTTCCTTCATCAATTCTGCAGCCTTCCCTTAAACCTTCTCAAAGTCAATTATGAATGAGGAGTTGATGGGCATTTGTGGAGGGGGGGGTGCTTACCTTTTAGCAAGTCCTTCATAAGTGGTCTGGCTTCTCTGTTTAGAACGTGGGGGGCTTTAATTTCTCTCCCAGCTTTAGCGCTTCAGCAGCGACTGAGACAAGAATAGTCCTTTTTGACCATCTGCTTGAACCTAGAAGGGTACTGTATGGTCTATGCACCGTTTGGACTCTTCCTTCAGACCAGAGTCTCTCCAGGGCAGGGACTATATCCTTTCCATCTTTATTTGTGTCCACAGTGATGCTGATGCCGGTGGGCTAGGAGATGAGAGCAGGAAGACTGGATAATTATGGTGTGAGTGAGCAAAGAAGGAGCCATCAGGGAAAGAAGACTATTGGAGGATACTGGGAGTGGAACTGACGCAAAAGGCCCCCTGAATTCTTCCTCCCAGTTTTGAGACTCAGGTTGTGCTGCTCCAATGATCCCAGAGCCCAAGCTCCTCTGTTTTTCTAGAAATAATGTGGCCAAGGGTACAGACTTAACTTTGTAAAGTGTGAAGCCTTGGGGCAAAAAGAGAAATAAAACAGACTAAGAAATAAAAGAAAGACAAGAAAGAAATAAAAAAAGACAAAGGCCTCTGGCTGACGACAGGCGGCGGGCGTGGGTGGGATGAGAAGTGCTGGAGAGTGCTCTGCCAACGTGCTGTGAAATTCCGCTGGGCTCCGAGTGCAGCATCCGCACACAGGGACCCGCATCCCCAGCTGCCTGATGCGTTTATGCCTTACTCTGAAAATGTGAAATTGTGTTCTTCCGTCAGGAGAAAACCTTGACAGTTGCAAGTGCTAGACGGGAAGTGTTTGGAGCGCGGCTGTGCGGGCACAGCGATTAGGCCCCGCGCCTGGCTGGCTGTCAGTCTGTCACTCCCGGGGTTACTCTGGGCTCCGCGGCTCTTCGGGGAGAAGCCGCCCAGACAGACGGACAGGCACGGGAAGGGCGCTCAGAGAAGGAAGCCTTAGCCTCACTCATTCACTCCCCAGTCCGCTGCCAAGAAGGGGTCCTGCCATGGGTTGGGGGCGGAGGGAGCGGGGGAGGGAGCGGGGAAGGGAGCCACTTTCTCCCTGGGGCTGAGATAATGGAGAAAATCTGCTCACGTTTCAGCGGAGAAAGGGATACCTTTGTCCCCTCCGATTTCAGCACTCCAGACGTCCGCGACAATCCTATTAAACACTGGAAATAAAGTAATTGGAACTAGCGGTTTTGTTGCACTCACGATTACAGGCTCTGTCATAGAGTGCTTTCAGCTCGGCATTTTATTCCATCTTTGCAACCTGCTTCAGAGACGGTATCACCGATATCACCGTCTTCATTCCACAGGCATGTAAGTAGAAGAACCCAAATTTTGAAGGCGGGTCTGGCTGGCTTCAGAAGGCTTTCTCCTCCATTAAAACCCAGGTTTATCAAAGTAGAGCGTATTTGTCAAGCACTTCATTAAAATCTTCTTCCTCGGGGCGCCTGGGTAGCTCAGTGGGTTAAGCCTCTGCCTTTGGCTTAGGTCATGATCCTAGGGTCCTGGAATCGAGCCCCATGTCAGGCTCTCTGCTTGGCGGGGAGCCTGCTTCCTCCTCCTCCTCTCTCTCTCTGCCTGCCTCTCTGCCTACTTGTGATCTCTGTCTGTCAAATAAATACATAAAATCTTAAAAAAAATAAAATAAAATCTCCTTCCTCTACTAATTGGATGATTTTAGGTAAAGTAACCTCTTTGGGCTTCAGGTTTCTTATCTATAAAAGCTGATAGTAATGTCAACTTTATGATCTGTTGTGCTGGTTAAGTAAAAAAAAAAAAAAAAAAAATATATATATATATATATATATATACAAAATTACGTATTACATATGGCACAGGTATAAATATATATTATATATGACACAATGTATAAAGCTATATTACATTTATATAATATAAATACATTCATATTATACTATGTAAATATATACGACATATACATATGACTCAGTACAAGCCTGGTGCCTAGTACACATTCAATAAATATTTGCTGAGTGAATGAAGAAAGAACAATAACAGTATTCTAGAACACCCATTTCCTTAGAGCAGGGTTTTGCCTTCAGTGCTGACATTTGAACATTGACATTTGGATGTTTGGGACTGGGTAATTGCTTGCCGTCTCTACTAGAGCAAATGCAGAAGGAGCGGAATTGCAAACTTGTGGGATAGGCCCCACTGTTACTGAGCCATATGGCCTGGGACTGGCCCTACAAGTAGGCAGAGGGGATTTTTTCTATATGTGGACTGTGAGAAGGACTGCTATAAAGCCCTTTGCCTCATAGGCTAGTGCCTGCAAACTCACCATGAAAGGGTCATCTTGTGGAGGGTCAAGCATAGCTTTGACCAGTACTGTCTTTGTAAGAGAACCTTCCCACAAGAAACCCAGAAGGTGAGGCTGTGTTTAGTGAGTACCACTTACATGTGAATGAGTTTCTCCATTCAGAGGGATTCTTGACCCTCTAGCACTGCACCCTGTAAGAGGGTGAGGGAAAAGAACGGACCTGGAAAGAAGGGGCAAATATGTACAAATGGGCAGCTGGGGACCTAAACACAAACTTGGCTGACTTCTCAAATCTATGAATAAAGAACATCTCCAGTTTCAACTGAAGAGGAAATGACACAAAAGTCAACTCTATTATTTGGCAAGGGTATAATTAGGCTCGCAAATGGAACTTTATTAATAAGGAGCACTGAAATCCTTCTCTAAGTAGTACCCTACACCTTGTGTCAGCTGCCTGCAGGTTAAAACATGTCCCCTGCTGTCATGACACTGTAGTACACATCCATCTCAGTAGGACACAAATATCGTCCTGCCGCAAACACTCTCTCCTGGTGCCACAGTTGGAATCCCCACTCAGTGTAAGCAAGAGGGTCAGAGCTGGAAAATTAAGAAGGAGTATGAATCAGATTTGTTTGGGATCCATGCCTTACTTCATTTAGCTAATCTCTACTTCCTGTTACACAAGAGAACATTTACAATATCGCTGACACAAGGGCATGCTTCCTTTTTGACATTGCTGTTGTACCTTCCTTTGCAGATGAGGAAGCCAATGAGTTGTAAGCAGCAGTCATGAGAGGCTTCAAGGAGAACTCTTTATAAAGGTAAACTCAGTTAGATACATTTTGCACATCTGATCAGCCCCTTCATTTCTACCTCAAAGTTTGTTGTGATGGCTGGAGATTTTGCAACCATCCTATAATCAGGAGTCTGGGCTACTGGTGACATAAAGCTTCCATCAAGTTCTGGATGGTCTAAACTTGGCCCTGTCATATAAGAATGAGAATCAAACATCTTTAAGAAGCTATCTGGGGAGCCTTTGCTATAACAACTGTAGTAGCTTACAGATGACCCCAGATTCTTTTCCACTCTGACCATAGAGTGGTAGAATCTGTTTCTTATCTTTAAATCTTGACTGGCCCTGTGACCTGTTCTGACCAACAGGATGTGGCATTTGTGATATCTGCTGGGTCTAGGCTTTAAGCTATCTGCAGCTCCTGCCTTTGCCACACTTAGAACATCCCCTGTCGGAACCCAGCGGTCTTGCTGTGAGAAGCCCAAGCCACATGATGAGACCACATGGAGAAAAACTGAGATACTCTGATGGTTAGGAGTTAGTTGGCCAGTGAGGTAGTCAGAGCCAGGGTCCCCAGCAAGAAAATATAGAGTCAGGACATAAAATAAAATAAAATAGAACACACTGACATCCTGTTTTGCAGCTTCGACAGGACCACACTGACATTCTGCTTTGCAGCCTTTGCAGAAATGCCTTCTGCAAAATGTCCTAAAATAAGACAGCTGCAAAAGCATTTGTCAATATCATGCGCAAGGAGCAGTTAAGACCTAAGGCCCTAGATGTCAGCAAAAAAAGACCATCAACATGTGGACATTAACCTAACAGGTAACAGATACTTGACCAAAGCCTTGATTGGCACAACTCAACACACCCTGATTGCTTAAGAAAGTTCTGCAAAAAAACCCCTAAAAACCCCCACACTTAGAAACTCTGAGGACAACACACTCAGGCACCCCTCTACCTCCGGGAGCTTTGTACTCTTGGTCAATGAACTTTGCTTTGCTGCCCACCACTCTTCTGTCTGGTCTACCTTTTCGTTCTTCGAAGCAGCGTGACCAAGCACCTGAGGCACCAAAGGGACTCCAAGTCCTATAATGTGATCAACAGCCCAGCTCTATTCTCAGCTGACAGCCAGCTCTGACTTCCAGCCAAGCAAGCCAGCCTTCTAGGATGTGCCATCTTGGTCACACCTCCAGGTAACTGCAGCCCTTGCTAATACGACATCAAGCCAAAGAACCACACAGCTGAGCCCGGTCTTCCATATAACAACACAAAAGCATCAGATACGCGAGTCCTGCCTCAGTTGTACCAACCCATCAAGTCTCCAGATACCTGCAGTCCTATTTGGATAAGCTGACACCACCTGGAACAAAAGAACCACCTGGCTAAGCCCAGTGGTCCTCTAGATTCCTAAGAGATAATAAACTAAGAAATAATAAAACACAATAAAAACAATAAAAAAATAAAATCAATTGTTTTAAGGCACACTCCTGTGGTGACTGAATATAGAAATCATCCAGAGATAGAAACAAGGTTGCACCCTGTGCAAGTAGGGAAGCAAAGAAAAAGGAAGAACTTCGAGTCTCAAGCATACATTAATCATTTAGAAATGTAAGGGCTCAATTCTCTGCCTAGCTGAATATTTTGAAAGCCCCTGACCTGAGAAATAAACATGAAACTGGCCTAATCTTTAGATCTCAGGGCTAACCAGCAATGAACCATTTCATAGGTCTTCTGCTGATGAACCCTTGGGTGAGAATTACATAGCACACCGGGAAATACAATGTATAACTTGCAGAATGTGCAGTGATGGAGAAAAGGTCACAGCCCCAAGTGGTAGGCAATAAGAAAAAGGAAAGGAACTTTAAAATTAATGTTTAATGTAGGCAAAAGTAAAGGATTAAATCTGGATGACAATAATGGCTTATTATGAAAAGTGAGCAGGAATAGTTGGACCAAAAGTTAAATTGGTATTCTAGACGTAAAAAATTAAAAATAATTGAAATGTAAAAAGTTTGGATGGATGTGCTAAACAATAAACTGTATCTCTCTCTCTCTCTCACACACACACACAGACACAGAATCAGTAATTTGCAGCCTAATCTGAAAAATTAATTAAAATATAACACAAAATGCTAAATAGATACAAAGTAGAAAGAAGTGAAAAAGCAGGGGCTGCGCTGGGTACTTCCACCAAAGGGCTAATGGAGATTCTAGGAAGAGAATATGACGTAAATGTGGTGGGTTGGATAAATTTTCTAGAAATAACTGTCTGAGAATTTACGTTGGAAATTATTCTGATTCCTATTAATAGCATTTTCTACACACTGAATTGATGACTAAGATATGTGTAAGTATACATACACACACCATACACACACACACACACAATATATATATATATATATATATATATATATACTATATATAAACATAAAAATATGTATAAATTCAGAAGTAATTGTGGCTTCATTAGAAAAGAACTCATTTTCATGTCATATCTTTTGTAATTTCTAGTCATGGTAAGCCTGGATCTTTGGTCTTCTTTACTATCTCTGGCCCCTTTCCACATCTTTGTACCTTCTATCACAGTGTTCTGTTATCAGGAATGGCCAATCCTGTCTCCAGTGCCTGCAAGAGCTCTGCCACCTTTCAGAAGGCTTCTTGAACAACCACAGGACATTGTCTCTACTTTCTCTAAAATTTTATAACCCTGAAGTTTGTTCACTTATTTGGATCTGGGCCCACTGGCTTTCTAATGAGCTCTTTGGAAGCTCTTTCAGGTTGAGGGCTTCAGTTCCTCTTTCTCTGGGCTCCCCCCTGAGACTTGATTTGTTCTCTGTTAGAGGTAGTTCATTAATATAGAGGGAGAGCCCTCTTAAAACTTGAGAGAGGAACTTCTGGGAAGATGAAGGAGGTAACAATGAGAAAGGGGGTTGAAGATATTTGGAAGAATGTGGTTTGATCCCCACTGGCTCTCCACACGAACAACAAATACCACCACTCCAACCACCATAACTACTCCTACTGTGACCATTATCAGTACTGCTGTTCCTGCTGATGTCTAGTGATGGCCTCCAAGTGAAACACAAAAGGCTTGAGAGGAATCGTCATGAAACTGTGAACCGAGAGGACCACTGAGGGGTGGTGGAAGCAGGTAGAGGGAAGAGTTCTGAAAAGGTAGGGGAACTGGAGCAGATTATGCTGAATGAAATAAGTCAAGCAGAGAGAGTCAATTATCATACGGTTTCACTTAACTCATGGAGCATAAGGAATAACACGGAGGACATTGGGAAATGGAGAGGAGATGTGAGTTGGGGGAAATTGGAGGGGGAGACAAACCATGAGAGACTGTGGACTCTGAGAAACAAACTGAGGGTTTGGGGGGGCTAGGTGGGGGGTGGGGTGACCCTGGTGGTGGGTGTTAAGGAGGGCACGTATTGCATGGAACACTGGATTTGGTGCATAAACAATGAATCTTGGGACACTGAAAAAATAAAATTAAAAAAAAAAAAGAAAGGTAGGGGAAACACAGTAGGAAGAGGCTGTGGGGGAAAAATGCTGGGAGAGGGAAAGAACAGAGAGACCTAGCAGTCACTCTCTGATTGGCTGGGATGCTGGGAAAAAAAGAAGTGAGACTGAGAACCACAAAAATGGTGTGATGGGGGGCGCCTGGGTGGCTCAGTGGGTTAAAGCCTCTGCTTTTGGCTCAGGTCATGATCCCAGGGTCCTAGGCTCGAGCCCTGCATCAGGCTCTCTGCTCAGTGGGAGGTCTGCTTCTCTTCCTCTCTCTCTCTGCCTGCCTCTCTGCCTACTTGTGATCTCTGTCTGTCAAATAAATAAATAAAATCTTAAAAAAAAAAGGCATGATGGAATTTATTCCCATAGGAGGGAAGCCATTGAAGCTGCTCCATTCTATAGAAGATACAGAGGCTACGTGTCCAAGAGCAAGCCTAGTGAAAGGCTCAGAGACACAGGGTTGTCAAACCCACAGAACCACTTCCCTGGAGATGTAGCGTCATTCTTTCAGTGACCCAGATTCATTGGAGTAATTAGCAACTATTTCAGAGGTCATGGAGGCCCAGAGTCTTCTCTGGGTATTGCCTCAAATCAATCCAGCTTGGATGGGAACTAGAGCTTTGTGGATATGACAGTTTGGACTCAGCCAAGAGGTGAGTATTTTGACTCTTTTCTCCCACAGTGATAAAGCTAGAGAAATAACCCGGATCAATATATCAATATTGCCAAAACCACTAGTAGATTTGTTGTAACCATCAATCCTTTTTTTTTTTAACATCTTAATTTAATTTTATTTTTTTTCAGTGTTCCAAGATTCATTGTTTATGCACCACACCCAGTGCTCCATGCAATACCTCAATCCTAAATCACTGACCAACTGGGCTCATGTCCATAGCATTTAATTTTTTACCATCTTCAGAGGGAAAATACCTTTAATCCCAAATTTCTCTAATATTCTGGATGAGGTTCCTATCGTTTTACCCCTCCAAAGTCAGATCATTCTTCTCTTGGTTAATTTATCTTTTTTGTTTTTTTGTTTTGTTTTGTTTTTTTTTTTAAAGATTTTATTTATTTATTTGTTAGAGAGAGAGAGAGCATGAGCACAGGCAGACAGAGTGGCAGGCAGAGGCAGAGGGAGAAGCAGGCTCCCCGCCGAGCAAGGAGCCCGATGCGGGACTCGATCCCAGGACGCCGGGATCATGACCTGAGCCGAAGGCAGCCGCTTAACCAACTGAGCCACCCAGGCGTCCCTCTTGGTTAATTTATTAACTGAGCTTTCTATATTGTGTGTGATGGCTCTTGATTCAAAAGTCCTGCTGAACACATCAATCTGTCTAGTTGCTGACTTTCAACTTCCTGGTTCAATCAATCACAAAGAACCTTAATCCTTCTTGGCTTGTCCTGAATTACATTTGATACCAGTCCAACCTTATCTTTAATAAGCTCACCTAGGTAATTTGCATATAACAAACAAATTAGGTCTTCCAACGATTATTTATAGGGTGCCATAGCCATAAATCAATCTAGAAATAACCTGCTTCTGGAGGCCTTCTGGCAAATGGGGAACAGAACCTACTAAACAAATTAAAGTTAATTCTTTATCTCAAGTTCAATTTGTTCTTTACAATTATGCAGTTCCATCTGTCATTTACAATTAACTGTTAGATTTAAATCAGGCATGAAAGTCATACTACAGTTTTGGATCTTTTGGCATCAGTTCTTTGATTATTTTGATCACATGATCACAAATTTGTGGTGTTTCTCTGTTCTACTTTAATGGCTCAACTATAAGTATGCACGTGGAAAGGTACAGAGTAGAGAAAGAGAAGACCTAGATACTTCTTCTGGATTTGACACATGGTATCTGTGAGTTTTGGGGTAATCTGTCATCATTTCCCTAGTTTCCCCACTCTAAATTAAGGGGGATGGAGCCCATGGATAAGTTCAGTTGGTCTGTGAACTCTTGAAATGGCATGCAAACTTTTTAAGTGTTTGTGCATTATTTTCCTTTTAGAAAGGTCCAGAGCTTTAATCAGAACCTATTTCTAACATCAAAAGAGTAAAAAATACCAGATTAGAGTATATTCCACTTGTATTTCAGTACTTACATAATATAATCTGATTATTACTTTATGTTCTCAAGGGAAAATTCTATTTCTCAAGAATTCATATTTTTATGCACTCATCTGTGCTCTCTAAGTTTAGTGCACCTACAAATCAGGGGTGTGAGGAAGAATGGACTTTTTATAAACTATTCTGGGGTAACTGGTTATTCATATGGAAAAAAAATAAATCCCTACCTCACACCATACACAAAAACCAAATTCCAGATATATTAAAAACCTAAATATGAAAAGTTAAAATGAAAAACTTTTAGAAGATATGGGAGAACATCCAGCAGCAAAGTGTTTCTAAAATAAGACAAAAATTCATGTCATGGTAAGAAAACATGGATACATTTTACTATACTACAGTTGTGAACTTCTGTATGATCAAAGACTTCTAAATAAGACATACACAATCTAAAACAAGATACTTCAAAAACACATAACTCACAAAGTGTTAGTATTTTGAATATATTAAAATTTCCTTTCTCTACACTAATAAGAAAAAGATGAAAAATAGAAAATGGGGAAAAGATATGGAGAGGTAAAATAAGGTAGAGGTGCTATGAACGGCCTCTACTATTCCTCTCCCTTCAAGTTCTAACACGCCCTGCTGTTTCTAGAGCCTTTATTTATTCTGGTATTTATTTTTAAATTTATTCTGTGCTATTTTCCGTGGTTGTTGTCTATTTCATTTGGGTAATTCTTTATGTTAAATCTCTTGAGATAGGCACTATGTTTTAAACTTTTAAATATATTTATTAGATAGCCCCTAGCACATCACTGAATACCTAGGAGAAACACACAAAATACCATGAATATATTTTTTTCTGCATTTAGGCATCTCTAAAATTGAGATGAACATTGCGATCTATGGCGTTTGACACTATCTGCCAGGTAGCCTTCAAGCCATAGTTGCTTTTAACTGCACAAGCATGAACTTGGTTATCACTATTCATCACTATCATCTCTTCAATTGAATTGTGTGCATTGTTGGAATCACAGTTCCAACAACAGATAACTCAATAAGTTATCAAACTTATTGAGTTTAATTATTATTTAAATACACTTAAAAAATAACACTATCAACAATGAATCTTGGAACACTGCATCAAAAACTAATGATATATTTTATGGTGGCTAACAAAACACGATAAAAATTTTAAAAAATAAAAATAAATAAAAATTAAAATTAACAGTAAAAAAGAATAACACTATCATTTGATATTGGACACAACAAATTATAGTGAATACAGAAGGCATAAAACCAAAGTAGTGGAGCAAAAAGCAAATACTCATCATGGGAAAATGGCCACAATTCCACATCTTCTTGCGAAATGAAGCCCACGTACTTTATGGAGTTTTGGAAGAGAAGGGATCCACAGGTAGATGAAGCTGTCCCCGGAGATTTGTGCAAAAGGATTGTCTCTATAGGCTAAGCACTGCAACCCAAAGCAAGAGGAATGGCCAAGTCTCAGAAGGAAATTCAAAGAAGAAGGAGTTGATGTAGATGATTAAGCTGCCTCTTAGTCAATCAAGAAAAACTCAGGAAGAAAGCTTGAAGAATGCATGTTAGCAGCTTGGACTAACACTCTAGATGTAATAGTGGAGCACTCTTTAAGACAGACTGCCTCAGCAGGTGCATGTGATCGTATTGTGTGGATAAACACAAATGTGGACTCTCAATCAGATTCTGAATATGAAGAAAATTTGGAAATATTTTAACAATCTCACTTTTATTTTTTCTGTATGTACCACAGGGATAGTTGATAAAAATCTGGGTAACTATGTCTAAAAGAGCTCTTTCAGTAAGCTTACAAAATAAATACCACTAACTGATTAAAAAAAAAAAATCAGACCGTGTCACCATTGTGTATAAGTAAAGTTGCATCCGATAGCTGAGGTAATAGAAGTGATTGTTTTCATGAGGCTGTGGTCTACCGTTTCATTGAAACTGCCCTGGCCTTGTGAACAGCTTTGATGGGGACAATGTAACAAAAGTGCTGATTACAGGACTAGCCTTTAAAATCTGCCTGCTACAGATCTGCCTGCTTTAGCTTTTACTCTCTTGGAACCCGGACACCACTCCATAATGAAGCTAGTCTAGACTACAGGAGGAGAGAGTCCATATAGGGGAAGAATGAGGCCCTTCAGTGATCACCAGCATCAAACATCAGAGAAATGAGAGCAGCCTTATTGGATGTTCCAGCCCTAGTTGAATGTAGCGGCTTAAGTAATCTTCGCCAACACAACATGGAGTAGAATTGCTCAGCTGAGCACAGACAACCTGCAGAATTATAAGCAGTAATAAATCATTGTTTTAAGAAACAAAGTTTTTTGAAAGTGCTTTCTTTTGCAACTGTAGATAACTAAAAGGGGTTGTTACCATCACAGAAACCTCATCATGTGGGACAAGATACCAAGAGGAGGCTGCTTAGGCATCAAAAATATGGCAGAAAAGTATTGAAAGGCTCTTCAGGAAGGCTAGAAAATGGTGAACATTCAGTGTGGGCATTGCTATTAAAGGCTGGGGAAGGGGGTACAATATCATGTAAGGGGACAACTATGAACAAAACTGCCACCTAGGGTAACTTGGAAAAAGTAGAATTATCAGGTAAACTTGTGGATGTAGCTAAGGGTATTTCCAGGCAGACTGTTGAAAATACCAATAGCTTCTTTTAGAAACATAATAAAAGGTTGCAAAAGAAAATTGAGTTAAAAATGAACTGTTTGGTTTTCAAGCATAATTTAGAAGAAATACGGAAGACTTAGAACATTTTCTCCAGCTGACAAAATATTGTCAAAGAAAGAAATGGCCTCATGGAAAAGAACAAGTCTAGAGTACTTCCAGTAAAAGCACACTTTGGGTCAAAATTAAATCAATAGTGTAATTGAAAGACTCTTTGTTTTGAAAGATTTAAATTGGTGCTTGTAGACCCTTTCAGCTAAACAAAAGAGCCTCTTAAATTCTGAAGACAGTGTCTCTAAGAAGAGATGTGTCTCAGAATGAATTACAGATGTGGCTTTCAGGCATAGAATCAACATGGAGTAGAATAGAATACTATAAATAATATAATAATATAAAGATAAATAATAGAAAACCCACAGAATTTTTAAGAGGATTGTATTAGTGAAAATAGGAAGATGTTAGTCAAAGGACTAAAATTTTCAGTTACAGGGGCATCTGGGTGGCTCTGTTGGTTAAGCGTCCAGCTCTTGATTTCAGCTCAGGTCATGATCTCAGGTTAGTGAGATCAAACCCATGTCTGGCTCCGTGCTGAGTGAGGAACCTGCTTAAGACCTTTTCTCTCCCTCTCCCTCTGCCTGTCCCCACCACACCCTCCCCACTCCCTGGCTCACAGAAGCATGCTCTCTTTCTCTCTCTCTCTAAAAAAAAAATCAGTCAGTAACAATATGAATACGTTCTGGGGATCTAATATCCAGCATGGGGACTGTGTTTAATAATATGGCATTGTATACTCGAAATTTGCTAAGAATGGAGGTCTAAAGTGTTCTTGCTACCAAAGGAAACAAAAAAGGTTACAATGTAAAGTAACAAATGCATTAATTAGACTGATCGTGGTAGTCATTTTACAATGTATATTTATATCATCACATCAGACTTCTTTAATATATACAAGTTTTTTGGTTAATTTTATCTCAAGAAAGCTGGGAAAAATAAAGATAAATGAATAAGAAATAAGAAATTATTTGACTATGTGAAGATTAATTCCTTGGCTCTGTATTCTATTCCATTGGTCTATATGTCTGTCTTCATGCCAGTATTGCAGTGTTCTTTTATTACTATTATTATTATTATAGTTTAGAACTATGTTTTGAAATAAGGAAGTGTGAATCCTCCAAATCTCTTCTTCTTTTTCAAGATTGTTTTGGTTATTCAGCACCCTTTGGGTTCCAGAGAGATTTTAGGATGAGTTTTTCTCATACTGTATGACACACATTATCATAATCTTTGACAAAGGCTACATTAAATCTATAGATTGCTTTGGTAATTTGTCATCTTAAAACTGTTAAGTCTTCTAATCCATGAACATGGGATTTTTTCCATTTATTTAGGCCTTCTTTAATTTCTTCCAGCAATGTTTTATAGTTTTCAATGTACAGTTCTCTTGTCTTCTCAGTTAAGCTCATTCATTATATTTTTAAAATGCTATTGTAAATGGAATTAGTTCCTCAATTTTCTTCTCAAATTGTTCATTATTAGTGTATAGAAACATAACTGATTTTGTGTATTGATTTTGTATGCTGAGATTTTGATGAATTCATTTATTAATTCTAACTCTTTTGGTGGAATCTTTGTGTTTTCCATATATCATGACATCTGCAAAAGGAAACAATGTTGGTTCTTTCTTTCCAATTTGGATGACTTCTGTTTCTTTCTTTGGTCTAATTACTCTGACTATACCTTCCTTTCATTAAACATATGACTTTCATTAAACATAATAAATCCTTTCATTAAACATAAACACTTTCATTAAACATAATACTATGTTTAATGAAAGTGTTCAGGGGCACTTGGGTGGCTCAGTCAATTGAGTATCTGGCTCTTGGTTTTGGCTCATGTCATGATTTCATGAATGGAGGTATCAAGTCCCACAATGGGATCTGTGCTTAGCAGGGAGTCTGCTTGAAAATTCTCTCCCTCTGCACCTCCCCCCACCCATGTGCTGTCTCTCGCTCTCTGTCTCTCTGAAAATAAAATAAGTAAATCTTTTTTTAAAAGTGTTGAATATGGGCATATCTATGCTTTTTCTGATATTAAAAGGAAAACTTCCAGTTTTTCACCATTGAGTATAATGGTTGCTATGGGTTTTTCATATATAGCTTTTATTATGTTGAGATAGTTTTCTTCTATTTTTAATTTGTTGAGTGTTTTGATTGTGAAAAGGTGCTGAATTTTGTTAAATACTTTTTCTGCTTTAATTGAGATAATTATGTTCCCCCACTCCTTTATTCTGTTACTGTGATGTATTACATTAGTTTATTTTTGTAGATTGAACGTTTTTGAAATTTAGGAATAAATCACACTTGGTCATATTTTATCAATCTTTTAATACACTGCTATATTTGGTTTGCCAGTATTTTTCCGAGGATTTTCCATCAATATTCATAAGGGATATTAGTGTACAGTTTCCTTTCTTGTAGTTTTTTTGTTTGATTTTGGTACCAGGGTAATGCTGGCCTCATAAAGTGAGTTTGAAAGTGTTCTCTCCTCCTCAGTTTTGGGGAAGAGTTTGAGAAGGATTGGTGTTAATTCTTCTTTAAATGTTTGGTAGATTCACTGGTGAAGTTTGATTACTTACTGATTTTGATCATTTGAATTTTGATTACTGACTCATCTCCTTAGTAATTATAAGTCAATCAGATTTTCTATTTCTTCATGAATCAGTCTTGGTAGATTGTGTATTTTTAGGAAGTTGTCTGTTTCATCTTGCTTATCCAATTTGTTTACTAACCATTTTCATCGTTGTTATGACTATGTACTTTATAATCCTTTCTATTTCTGCAACATTGATAGTAATGTTCCCACTTTCATTTCTGATTTTAGTCATTTGAAACTTCTTTTTATGTTCTTCCATGATATAGCTGAAGGTTTATCATTTTGGTGACCTTTCAAAGAACCAGTGGTTGGTGGTGTTGATTTTCTTCTATTTTTCCCCCTATTTTCTATTTTATGCATCTCTACTCTGATCTTTATTATTGTTTTCTCCTTCTGCTAGCCTTACATTTAATCTGCACTTCTTTTTCTAGTCTCTTAATGTGTAAAGTTAATTTGAGATCTTTCTTTGTTGTTAATGTGATCATTCACAACTGTAAATTTCCTCACAGCACTGCACAGCTGCATCTGATAAGTTTTGGTGTGTTTCGTTTTTGTTTTCATCTGCCTCAAGGTATTTCCTAATTTGACCCACTGGTTATTTAATAGTGTGCTGCTTAGTTTCCACATATTTGTAAATTTTCCAGTTTTCCTTCTCTTTCTGATTTTTACTTTCATTTCACTGGGATCAGAAAAGATACTTTGTATAATTACAGCTTTATCAAATGTATTAAGACTTGTTTGTGGCCTCTCTATGCTGGACAATGTTCCATGTAGACTTGAGAAAAATGTGTATTCTGCTGCTATTGGATGGAGTGTTCTTTATGTGTCCATTGAGTTTAATTGACTTCTAGTGTTCTCAGATTCTCTATTTTTTTTTTAATTGATCTTCTATCTGGTAGTTCTATTCAACTGAAAGTAGGGTATTGATGTCTTGAACTATTATTGCAGACTTCTGTATTTTTCCCTCCATTTTGCCAGTGTTTGCCTAATATATTTTAGAGCTCAAAAGTTTCGTACATATATTTTAATAATTTTTATATTTTCTTGCTATATTGACTCTTTCATCAATATTTAATGTTCTCATATTGATTCTTTTCTGAATATATAGTGTTCTCCTTTGTTCAGTTAACAGTTTTTGACTTAAAGCTCATTTCATCTAATGTAAGTATAGTCACCTCAGCTCTCTTTTGGGTACTATATGCTCAGAATAAACTTTTCCATCATTTCACTTTCAACTTATTTTTGTCTTTAGATTGGGAGTGAGTCTCATGTAGACAGTGTGTAGTTGGATCATTAGAAAAAAAATCCATGTTGCCAATTGATGCTGTTTAGTTGGAGAATTTAATCCATTTATTTTTAAAGTTATTATTGATAAAGTCTTACTTTTGCTATTTTGCTATTTGTTTTCTGTATGTCATTTAGCGTTTTTGTCCTTATTTCCTCAACTACTGCTTTCTCTTGTGTTTCGTTGATGTTCTGTAGTATCACTTTTTGATTCTTTTCTCAATTCCCTTTGTGTATGTTCTATAATTTTTTTTGGTGGTTATCATGGCAATTACCTATAACATTCCAAAGCTATAACAGTATAATTTGAATTGTACCAGCTTAACTTCAATTTCATACAAAACCTCTACTTCTATATGGCTTCTTTCCCTTCCACTTATATTATTGATGTCACAAATTACAACTTTATACACTGTATATCCACTAACATAGATTTATAATTTTTTGCATGTGTCTTTTAAATTCTGAAGTTTATAAAAAGTGGAGTTACAAACCGAAATCTAAAATAAAACCAATTTTTACATAGGACCACGTATTTGCCTTGACTAAAGAAAGACCTTTATATTGTCATGATGTCAGGATACTGCCTAGGATCCTTTTATTTCAGCCTGGAGGACCCTCGTTAGCACTTTTTATTGGGCAGTTTGAGTTTAACAAACTCTTTCAGTTTTTGTTTTTGTTTTTTCTGGGAATATCTTAATTTTTTCCCTCATTTTTGAAGGATAGTTTTGCTAAATATAGAATTTTTGGTTGAAAGTTTTTTTTCCTTTCCTCTCCTCAATTTTACTAGATCATCTTACTACCTTCTGGCCTGCAATGTTTCTTCTGATAAAGTAGCCACTAATAGTATTGAGGGTCTCTCAAGTTAACTTCTGTCTTGCTGTTTTCAAGATTCTCTTGAAATGTGTCACATTATGGATCTCTTTGAAATTTAATGTGTCACACTGTGGATCTCTTTGAAATTTATCCTGCTTGGAGTGTTTTGAGCTTCTTGGGTTTGGAGATTCATGTATTTAATCAAACTTTAGAAGTTTTTGGTCATTATTTCTCCAAATAATCTCTCTGCACCCCCACCCCTTCTTCTGCACCTCCCATAAAGCAAATGTTGTGCTGCTTCATGGGGTCTCACATGTCTCTTTAGGTCTGCTCACTTTTCCTCATTATTTTTTCTTTCTGTCTCTCAGACTTGATTATTTCAATTTTCCTGCCTTGTGGTCACTTATAATTTCTACCACCAGCTCCAATGTTCTTGAGCTAGTGATTATTGTAAATCAGTTATTCCTTTTTTTTTTCCAGTTCCAGAACCTCATTTCTTTTAATAACCTATCTCTCCATTGATAATCTTATTTTGTTCATATAACGTGTCACTGATTTCATTTAGTTTGTGTTTGCTTTAGCTCTTTAATCGTATACAAGAGAGCTGTTTTATTGTATTCATTTAGAAAGTTTGATGTCTGTGCTTCATCAGGGATGATTTTTACCAATTAATTTTTTTTTAATGGACCATGATTTGCCATTTTGTTGTATACCTTGTGACTTTTTGTTGAAAAGTGGGTATTTTGTAAAAAACAAAACAAATACAAGAAAACAACCTAGTCCCTTCTTCCAGCTTTTACAGACTGGTTTTGTGCCTGGTTAGTCATTCACTGAGTAGCTGGGCATGTTCTGAGCGTAGGAATCAACCTGAAGTGAAATCTTAGGGTCTTCTCAGGTCTTTTCTGAGCCTGTGTCTTGCCTGGGCTTACACTTGGTTTTCTCATTTTCCATCATCAACACCTCTTTTGAATGTCTTAATTTTCCAAAAATTCTCACCCAGATTCTCCTTAGGGCCTTACATGGTCTACAGCATATCTCCACCCCAAGTCTTTCACCTAGGTTTATGTGAGTCTATAGTCCACATGCAGCTTTCACAAGCAGAGGTCACCAATCTTTCCAACCCAAGATCTGAGTAAGACCAGATCTAGTAAGACACAGACCAGTTCTTCAGTCAGCCCCCAGACAAGTTAAGACATTGTGAGACTCTGCTCCCTCCAGTGAAGACTCTGCTCCTTCAAGGTCAAGAGAGGACATTGTGAACCATGTTACTGTCTCTTTCTGACCAAGACCATGCCATGCAGAGAAGGCATGGGGAAAGTTTTAGTAAAAACACCACAAAATTTTCCTATCATTTTGAATGCAAATTGTTCTTTACTGGGCATTTGCTGGGTTGCTGTAGACTTTTTTACTATTTTCCAGAGCTCCTAAAAGGTTAGGTCAGCCAGTTTCTATTTTTTTGTTTGTTTGTCTGTCTGTTGTCTTATGTTTCTTTTGGGGGAAACAAGGGCTTGAAACTTCCCAATTAACCATGTTGCTGACATCAATCCACTTTCTACATTTTAAATGAGAGTCTCTAGTACAGTTACCGAACCCATGTCTTACCATTGTATGTTGGGCATTTGAGAGCAAATAACACCTTTTTCATTTACCAATCTCCAAATCAAGAGTATTGTACCAAGGAGCCTCATATGCATCCAGACCTGATTCAAATGATGAGATTTAAGCTTGGAGCTGCTGCCATAATGAAATGAGATGCTTGAAGGAGAAGTACATGTGTTTTGCATGTGGGAGACACATGAAAGTTCATTGTCAGGGGATATACTATGGTAGATAATTTTCAAAGATGGCCAACCACCCTCCACCCCCGCAAAAAAAACACATGTTCTTTCTTGCACATACATACTCATCCTTCCATCTAGAGGTAGAGTGCATTTCCCCTTCCCTTGATCTGAGATGGTCTTGCAACTTGTAAATAAATAATGGAGTGCAGTTGAAATGGTGCTCTTGAACTACCAAACCAAGGCTTTAAAAGATCTTCTATCTTCTACTTGCAACCTCCAATTCAGCTCTCATGTAAAGAATCTTGGGTTAAGTCACTGAATTTTGATAGACCACATGGAGATACAGGCTACATACAGTAGCATAAGACTCCCCAGCTGAGCCTCAGCTAAATCCATGATAGGTCTACGCTGTGTGTGCAACGAACCACCCAACTAAGCCTGGCTAACACCACGTATTAGCCGTCTCCTGAGCCCTAACCAAACTGGAGAATCATAAGCAGACAAAACTGGTTTTTGCTTGGTCACTAAGATTTTTGGGGGGATGGGAAAGAGGATGGTTATGCAGCATTGCCCTATTATTTATCTGAGAAAACTAACTTATTTTCCTGAACAGTTTAGACTAAAACATTTTCATCTATGTGGCTGACTGTAAAAAACTGGCCCCTGTTTAAAAAGAAACCCCTGTATATCGTGCCTTTTTCTTGTTAAATCTACATGATAGAGAGAAAAGGGCATACATACATCTTAGGGAATCAAAATTTGGAGTTTTAAATTCTATTTCTACCATTTGTGTTATAAGACCATACTAAGTGATTTCACCTTTCTGACTCAAGGTTTACTATTCTGTAAATTAAAGATAGTAACTCTGACATGGGTTTTTAGGAGAATGAAATATGCTGATATGTGGAGTTGGGTCCATCTGTATATCTGTGTAACCCACACAATGACACACAGTGATGCTATTGCGTAAGACATGAAGCCCAGCTCTGGGCACACAGTGGACATGTGGATGGTGGTAATTAGGGGAGCCCTCTTCTGAGATAAGAGCGGTATTCTTAGACACTGAAATGAAATTAGCTCTCAAATAAAGGAATCTGTCTTAGAAAATGGACAGATGTTTGGGTTATTAAGTTAATTAAATGGATAACATAACTTTATACTTATAAAGGGATTGCCAGTGCTTGTCTACAAAGTAAGCATTATAAATGTTAACTAATATTATTGTTGTCATTTCTTTTATCACATTGATGAGGGATTTCATCTAATATCCTTCTCATCACACCTAGTGTTTATATCAAGCCTTGTGTTATGTCCCCTCATGCTGGTAAAACCTTTTTGGAACTTGTCTTTTTCCCACAAGGGTAAGTAATAACACTATAATCTGTATCCCATGCCCAACAGATGCATCTAGTTCATTCTGACATCCTCAATTAGCCATGCTTCCTCCCTACTGGAGACATGTTTGTTCTTTGGCGTAATTGTAATGGCTTCATTATTATTAGTATTTTCTAAAGAACATAAATTTGGAGAAATGCCTGATTGCTGAAACTAAAACACTCCTAGGAATGTGCTATTTCTTATCTTTCTTCACTTCCCTTCCCCTCTTTTCACTAACTTGATAACCTGCATGTTCCAAGGAGTATTTGGACAACAGTATTTTCCAGTTCCTTTACATTAATTAGGCAGTTATTTCCTTGTTCAGGCATTTTTTGAGTGCTAATGTTGTGCTGAGATATGAGTTTTGACCTGGAGGGTTTCATCCAAAGTCTTTAGGACACACTTGATGTCACCATATGGCTCCGGGTCAGAGTTCCACATGTCTGAAGTGTCCCACCAAACAGCCTTTTTACTAAGTGACCTGGATCCCTTGAGCTCAGATCCTTTGTATGTCTGAGCAACTGAAAGTGCTTTTCTCTTTCACTTTCTTCAGAGCTGTTATTTCTAACCAAGGGTTCTAGAACTATCTTATTTGTGCAATTCTTAATAACCTCTCTTATTTTAGAAGGAAGAGAGGGAGGAAAAGGAGTAAGGAGGAAGGGAGATGAAATCTTACATAAGATTTTTGATCCTTGTTCTTAAAGTGTTCTGGAGTCCCAACTGTCACACTGAAGATAGCATTTTCTAGTATATTGTTTCGAAGGACCTGCAATATTAATGATTCTCAAACTTCCATTTCTTCCTCTACTGAGTATATTAACTTGTTTTGAGTGTGTTTTTTTTTTCAAGCTCTCACACTGACTCCATAATGGGAAAAGTGCTATTTTTACAAATATGGTTTTCTAAGTTCATATCTTTTCTGTGTATTTGGAAAGTATGTAGTATTTCCCATCAAACACACAGAATGTGTAACAATTAGAATTTTTGCTAACATTTGCCCTGCAGATACACTGCTTTGGGTGGAAAAAAAAAACATGTATTTGCCTTTTATTTTTATTTATTTATTTATTTTAAAGATTTTATTTATTTGACAGACAGAGATCACAAGTAGGCAGAGAGGCAGGCAGAGAGAGGAGGAAGCAGGCTCCTTGCCAAGCAGAGAGCCCGATGTGGGGCTCGATCCCAGGACCCTGAGATCATGACCTGAGCCGAAGGCAGAGGCTTAACCCACTGAGCCACCCAGGCGCCCGCCTTTTATTTTTATTTTATAATTTATTTTTGAAGATTTCATCTATTTATTTGACAGAGAAAGTGAGAGAGCACAAGTAGGGGAAACAATAGAGGGAGAGGGAGAAGCAGACTCCCTGCTGAGCAGGGAGACTGATGTGGGGCCCAGGACCCAGAATCTGAGTCACCCAGGTACCCTATTTTGCCTTTAAAAACAAAGATCTACATTGATGCTACTGCCCACAATTTGACTTTCTTTTTACTAAACATAGTTTTTTTCTCTAAGTCACTGTAGACACAGGCCTCTTCATAAAGCACATAGACATTTTTAGGCAAGATAATCTAATGGGTAAGAGCTCAGGCTCTGGTATCTGAACATGGATGTGAATCATGGTTCTGCCAGTTATGAATTGAGCGAGCATTTGGCAGATTATTTATTTTTATTTTTTATTTTTTATTTTTTTTAGAGAGAAAGAGAGAGATGAGGGGTATGGGCAGAAGGAGAGGGAGAGAGAGAATCTCAAGCAGGCTCACTGCCCAGCACGGAGCCTGACTCATGGCTCGATCTCATGACCCTGAGATCATGACATGAGCCGAAATCAAGAGTTGGATGCTTGATCAACTGAACCACCCAGGCGCCCCAGATTATATAAATTTCTAAGATTTAGTTTCCTTATCTATAAAATGAGGATAAGAATAGCACCAGATTTATAAGTGTTGCTAGTTCAACACCGGTCCTCTCAGCCATACTCAAAGACTGGTTTTGAAATGGAGTCTAAGACAGCAATAGTCATTGTGCTAATGTGTGGGGCGTGATGGTACAGGTGTAAGTGGTTTGGAAAGCTAATGCCATTCTGACAATATTCTGAAAACATACCTGCGTGGATTCTTCCTGCAGATGAATTCAGGCAACAGCTACTCTTGGAAAAACACCCCATTTGTGACCCTGGTAGACATATCCAGTTAAAAATTGCATGGACAAACTTCATCTTAGACATAATTCAGACTTTTTAAACAATAAATTCAATATTAAATGGAAGTCAAGCTTCGTTTTTATAAGAAATATTAGGTCTCTGTCTCTGATGTCTTCATAAATCTGGGGCTCCACAAGGTGGTGGGGTTCTTTTTTGATGGAATATTTTGTCCATTAAAAAAAATGGAAGGATGTGAATCTCAACAAGATAGATATTTTTAAATGTCCAAAAGATACACAATTTCCATGCTGATATTATGTTCTACACATTAAGAATATAAAAGATAGAAAGTTTCATACAGTGAATGAATACAGAATAGTGGCTGCCAGTTTTTCTTGAGAGATTCCAGTGCATGATTTTGTCTACACGATGGGATGGGCTCATCCCATTCTGGAGATTGCTGTTTACTCATAACTGAACAAAAATAAGTGGTCAGTGAAAACAACAATGTGGTACCACTACACACCTATTAGAATGGCTAAAAATTCAAAGTCCTGGCAACATGAAATGCTGGACAGGATGTGGAGCAACAGGAAGTCTCATTCATTGCTGGTGGGAACGCAAAATGGTATAGCCACTTTGGAAGGCAGTTTCATAGCTTTTCACAAAACTAAACATAGCTTTACCTTATGATTGACAATCATGCTACTAGGTATTGACTCAAATGGGGTGAAAACCTATCTCCAACTAATGCCTACATGTGAATGTTTACAGCACTTTATTCAAAATTGCTCCAACTTGGAAGCAACTAAGGTGTCCTTTGATTAGGTGAAGAGATAAATAATCTGTGGTGATCCATACAATGGAATATTATTGAGCTATAAAAAATGAGCTGTCAAGGCATGAGAAACAGGGAGAAACTTAAATGCATTTTGGTAAGCAAGGGAGGAAGCTGCATATTCTGTGATTTCAACTATATGATATTCTACAAAAGGTAAAAGTACAGAGATGGTAAAAAATTAGTGGTTGCTCAGGGGTTCAGATGGGAGTAGGAGGAAAGGTGGGTAGAGGAATGAGTAGACAGAGCACAGGGCATTTTGAGAGCTATCTATTCCAAATGATACCGTAATGGTGGTTACAGGATGCACATTTGTCAAATCCCATAGAATGTCCAAGGCGAAGAGTGAATTCTAAACTATGACTTAATACCAATGTATCAATAGTGGTTCACCGATTATAAGAAATTTAACACAGGAATGCAAAGTGTTAATGATAGGAGAAACTGGGTGGGGAAAAGAGGGAGAATACGAGAACCCTGTACTTTCTGTGCATTTTTTTTCTGTAAAACTAAAACTGCTCTGAAAAAAATCATCAAATCTATTCGAAAACCCTAGACTCTAAAAAAAATAGTTGCTTTGACTGGGTTTGACTTCTGCATCTATTTGAGAATGCTGACAGACACCAGGCTGACATTCTGGTGGAACATGTTTGCCACATGATAAGGAAGGATTATGTTTTCTAAACATTCTGTTCCAGGTAAAAGATTGGGTTCCATTTCTGGAAAGACCTGTGACTTCATACACGCCAAATTTAAATCTGTGTTCCAATAGTTATAGGCACGTGACCATGAGAAACTTGCTTAACTGTTGTCTTAGTTTCCTTATCTCTAAAATGGAGATCTGCCCGCATAAGGTTGGGGTAAGGATTAAATCGAGGAGACATGTATAAAAGACAAACCAGCAGTAGGCAGCAATGATGACAGTTTTTTTTTTTTTTGAAGATTTTATTTATTTGAGAGAGAGAGAGAGAGAAAGAGAGCATGTAGGGGGGTGGGGTAGAGGGAGAGGGAGAGAGAGTCTCAAGGTGACTCTGCACTGAGTTTGAAGCCCAGCACAAGGCTTGATCTCACAACCCTGAGATCATGACCTGAGCCAAAACCAAGAGCGGAACACTTAACTGACTGAACCACCCAGGCGCCCTTGAATGATAGTTTTGGTAGGGCAGACTGAGTACCTCTGCTCTAAGAATAATCATTATATATTCGACCTAGGCTTATACATTTATTGAAAATAAGAACCATGATGTCTATTAAAAATTCTCTCAATGACACTCAACTTTACTGAAGCATAGGAAATAACTGGGAACTGTAATAGTTCCAAGAAATGAACTAAAATGCGGCTAAATGTAAATAAAAAGGAGTTACCTACTGGCTTTTCCCAATTAATTAGCATATGCCCATTCAATTATTCATACCTTAGGGAACTCATTTAGGCAATCAGGTATCCATAAATATTAATCTTATTTACCTCAGTGTCTCTGTCATTAGGATTGGAAATTGGCAGTATTTTCTCAATATATTTCACAACTGGTTGCTTTGAAAAGAATTACCTGCAACTAAATTCCTATGTCATTAATGGTGAAAGTGAGCCACCACGTGAATGCTGAATTAAGAGAGGGCTGCTCCAGGCTGGTGGTCGTCTTCTGGCCTCGGGGACTCCATCATCTGCTGGAGAGGCCGCTCGGTGGGCTGCGCCGACGGCCGAGGTGCCATTCTGACCTTCGGCCACTAGCATGTGCTCTTGAATAGTTTTTCATGGCAGTCGGGCCCTGGGCCCACAGGAACACAGAGGCTACACCTCTGGTTCTGATTTGTGGAAGAGGCAAAAAGAATGCGATTCGCAAGGGTGAGAGCATTGTGCCACCAACACAGACAGAAGCTCTGAGGATTAGGCTGTTCAAGATATGAAGGAGGCCCCCGAGGACATTCACGGAGGTGGGTGTGCCGTCAGGAAGGGCCACCTCATGGGCAGGACCTGGAATGACATGAAAATGCAGGGCCTCCGGTTCAAAACATTACGGATTGTGAGATGGCAACAGTGGGGCCTTTCTAAGTGCGAGGCCCTGTGCCACTGTACGCGTCGCCCACCCTCGAGCTGGCCCTGTGTGCAACACATTCATTACCTTCTCCCTAACTGCCTAGCCTCAGACCATAAGACAGGGACCAGCGACTCTTCTTGGTTGTTAGGAAACCAGTTTGCAGTATAAATAGTATTTCTGGAATGCTTCTCAGAGCTAGACCCTGTGCTACGTACGCTCTGACATTATCTCCGTATCTCCATTATCTCCTTATGCTCTGCCTCTACATGGATTTTACTATGTCCGTTTCACCAGCGAAGGGACTGGGTTTAGGGAAAACAAGGCAATAACAGGAGCTCATAAGTGACCCAATCAGGGCAGACCCCTGCAGGTTCGTCTGGCTGACTCCGAAGGCTGTGTGCTTCTCATGGGGATCACATTGCTGGGTAGATTTGGAATTTAGGAACATCTAAAGCATAGCATGCGCCCTTTGCGGGGTCACTTCTCTATTTCCAATCATTTTATTTACCTTGAAGGATTAGGCTCCCCTTGCAGGCCCTCTAGCCCCCTTTTACCAGTGATAGGAAACACCGCATTTTTTTTTTTAAACGCAGCAAATTACAAGTTTTGCTTCCACCTCTTGCCCTCTAGGCCGCAGACAAAAGCTCTTTTCACTGTGTCAAAGGGATACAGTCAGGCGAACAGTATAAACTAGCAGGACGATTTAGTTTCGAAAGAGAAGCCTGATCTAAACTTTTCTGATCCACACTTGAAATAAATCAAGATGGTTCAGGACGGGTCATGAAAGACCCTTTGAGAAGGGAAGGTCTTCAGAATGCAGAGTGGGGCCAAGTTTCTCCTTAACTTTCCTGCCCACAAATTGTGAAAAACCAGAGGCAGGGTGGAAGGGGGTGTGGGTATCACGGAATGGCCCTCTTGAAAGTCTTTTCTTGCTTAATGGTAAGGAAACAATCCCAGAATGTCCCCACCTTCGGAAAGGAAGGCTCCTTTTGTTTGAAGCTTAGCAAAGCGACTTTGGTTGCCGTGAAGACAGAATTAGTACCAGAACCAGTTTAGGCTGTGCGCCTCTTGGAAGCCAGGCCCCCATGCAGCCAACAAACAGCGTGAGTGGTCCAGCTTTCCCAAAGCTCTGCTGCTCATTAGAGCCATCAGTTAACCCCCTGCCCCTGCCCATTGCCTACTTATTGTAATTAATTTTATGGCCCCTTTAAAAAAAGAGAGCGAAAAGAAAAGAGAGATCGCTACATTTTATGCTACATTGCACAAGCAATTGAAAGTTGCAGGGAAAGAAGAAAAAAAAATCCGAGCACCAAATGTTTAGCAGGCTTTTCTTCTATTTTAAATGAGCAACCTATTTAAATCAATTATCAGCTCAAAATGAGCAGACTGATCTAATTAGTCTTGGCCCCTGGTGGGTTAATGAATGAAAGGGAGGTGCTGGGTAGACAGGGGCTTTCTCTAGAGTCTTCGGAACTGACCACACTAACACAGAGCCTTTCTGGGTTGCTAAGTCTTATCAAGCAGAATTATAGAAAGAAATAAAGACACACGCGTGCGCGCGCACGCACGCACACACACACACACACACACACACACACAGTGTAGAATAACAGAAGGAGAGGAATAGGGGAGAATTATGAGTTCCATCAACAGAATGACTAAGCATTGCAAGGCAAATTTTCAGCCTGTGTTTTACCAGGCAGTGATCATTACCGTTTGATAAGTTGTTCGGAATTGTAAATAAATCAATTCATGTTTTCTTTAAGCATGTTTGAAATGGAACAATGTATTGACTTCAGGAGAAAACATGCTGGTGAGTGATGACAGCATAAACCCTGACTCTTGGCACATAGAACCTCCTCACTCTTCCTGCCCCATCGTGTCTTACCCTTTATTTAATCGTAATGGCCCCTGGACATTAATATACGGTTAATTAAAGAACTAATGTAAGGACGCAGGAGTGGGAAATAGGATGAACAGTAAGGTTGTGAGTGTGGGAAAAATCTCAAATTTCTTAGGATTTTTTTTGTTTCGCTTTAATATATCTTTTTGAGTTTTCCACCGTGCATGAAAGTGGATATTTGCTTTTTGGGTTATGACATTTCTTACCCCAAATGTTAACTCTCTGGTAAATGTTACAAGTGTTTACAGTTTGGGGATTTGATGTCTGTTACTTTGTGGGTTCCTCTTATCTAATGGAAATGACATAGGCTCGGAGGTCCGGCAGACCAGCTCTGCTTCTGAAATGCGTGACCTGAGGTAACTTCCTCTCTCTAAACCTCCATTTTCTCATCTTTAATATGGGGACAATCCCAGTCAGTTGTTCTGAGAATCGAGGTGGTGTGTGTCAAGTGGCTACCCTCCGTGCCCTTCCTGTCTCCTTCCTCACTCAGAAAGGCATTCCCGGGGTGTTTGGGTGAAGGGCAGAAGTGCCATTGTGTTTTTCAAAAAGAACGCAATGGTGTGTGAATTTTTCTGCACCGATTTTCACTTGAATGAGGTCATTTTTTCAAGACCCTCCTTGAAGGAATGAGAAAAATGAGTCTCCGGTAACCAAGGTCTTGCTTCCAGCTGAGGGTGGGGAATAATCAGGGAGACTCCATAAATGGCCCAGCTCTTCTATGGACAGAGACAACACATATTTCTGGACTAGAAAAACATCAATGAAAAGCTGAAAAGAATCACCATTGTCATTAGGGTTTCAGGAGGCCAGTCATGGGGTGTTCAGGCCTCCTGAGCCCAGCCTGTGATGGAAGGAACTGAAGACCTCGTGGAAATACTCCAAGACATGGTATTGGCTATGGAAGAACCATTCTCCGTAACTCCTCTACCCAGTCCTCCTCCTCCCCAGCAGATTTGGTCAGAGAGATTTAGGAAACATTGGATCATCTCTGAATGATGATTGGCTCTTACGGCAAGATGCTTCTTTGCGGCAAAACAGCTATATCCTTAAAGACATTTCTAAGAACTCAGTCTTTAATCCATAAAATGTCCAGAAACATTGGCCTTTACGGAAAGCAAAATCCTATTGTTTTATGACTGCTTGGAGAGAGCACGATTCTTTTTACCAAGCACCCTATCTCATCAAAGAAGGAAATACCATTCACCTTATCATCCATTGCATTAGGCTGGAGCGTCTCACAGAGGTACAACATACCTCATTGGAGATGAAAATGGGAGATTCTGAAAGATGAGGGAACACTGCAGACTCTCATGTGAACTGGAATTTGACTTTCTGGGGCAAAGAGTGGGCGTGAGAGCATCAGGAGTACACATAAAGGAATGCTGGAAATAACTTGCTATTTTTAGAGACACAGAAAGACAGAGAAAAAAGGGGAGAAAAATCTTTTGCAGCCAGGGAATGGAAACTTTGTAGTTCCTCATAGTTTCAACATGGGTTCTTACAATGATTTATTCAATTAACCTCTTGCCTGTAACCCTCCATCTTTAAATAAGCAGAATCTGAGAACAACAATTATAACTTGGCTAACGAGAAGCTGGGTAAGTATTAAGTGTTTAAAAATCCCACTATTGGAGCCTGGTAATTTTTAAACATATAATTACCTCTTTTATTATACTTTGATTAGATTAAAATTAATGCATTATTAAGTCATGATATGTTCAACCATCTAGACCTCTGTATAGACACAGATAGCAGCTCCCTTTTTTCACCTTCCCCAGGTCTAAGTTAATTAAATTCCCTTTAATTATAATTTACTAAAAAGCTTCACTTTTGCCACTATTATGTCTTTTGAACTTTGAAATTTGAAAAAAAAAAGAGGACCTTAAAATGGTCTTTTACAGGAGAAATGAACTGTCAGCGAATTCAGGCAAAATTAATTATTTCAGCTTGATAAACCTTTTCATCTATTTGACTCCTTATACAGAAAAGCCAATTAATAATGTCAAACATGCTTTGCCTCCAGGGACCTGCAAGTTCTAATGAGTCTGTTTACTGTGGAGTGGCTAGCAGAATGAGCTTCATGTAGAAATTTTCTAATCGCGCCACACCTGTCAAGCTCAGTCTCATTATCTGTGTACCAAGGGCAAACCTCATTTTGTCAGTAGCGGTTTTCGAAGAACTAACAGATGCCTGGGGGAACATGCAGGACTGTCCGCCAGTAGACGAGTCACTTAATTACCAATCAGAGCAGCCAGGGTGAATGCCTAATGCTCCTTAGTCCCCGACCTTCTTCATCCCAACTGCATGTGCCCGCGTTATTGGGGACCCGGAGCCTGGGTCCTTCTCTGTGCCCAGTGCTCGTCTACTAGGACCCCTTTCTCCTGAGGTGATGATTGATGAGGCTCCTCTGGAAACAGTGATTAATCAAATGTGTGTTGTACCACCGGTGGGCCAGTCTGGGTGGCCTGCTGGCTCGCTGATAATTGTTTGATTGGTGCAGGGGGAGCCTGTACAGGAAGGTGTGGACACAGCCACCCCTAAAAAGAGACCACATGTCCCTTCCCACCATCCATTTGCCTCTTTGACTTGCAGGAAGTCCCAGTAGAGAGATATTTGACGGCATTCTGGAAGGCACACTGTACCCCAGGGCAGATTTTCTCAAGCTTTGAGGTCACCACATCACCTGAGGATCTTGTTCCAACCGGCTTCTGAATCAGTGGGTCTGGGCCTGAGGTTCTGCCTTTCTGATGAGCTGATGCTGTTGCTGTAGGAGTGTGGACCACACACTAAGGCCAGAGTGGAGACCGGCCATCTTGGACAAGCTACCACCCTGCTTTGAAACTTACATCCCCACCTTTCTAAAATATTACGAAACCTTGGTTCCTTGCAATTACCTTTAAAATAACAGGCAGGCATGTTTGTGTGTACCCTGTGATCTAAGCTCTACCCAGTCTCCCTACCTCCCTTTGCCTCAATCCCTTCTGGCAGCCTCTTGGACCTCCTTGCCAGCATACGCTGCCTGAGGCATGCTCTCCCACCCTCTTGCCTGGCCATTTCTCCCCACTTCTCTTCAAGATTTTTCTCAGGTGTTGCCTCAAGCAGAGTGCCTTCCTTGACTTTCCTCCCCTAAGTCCCAGACCATTGTAGCGGACCCTCATTTATGCTCTTGTTGACCTCCTAGAAGCTTGTGTCACGCTACGGTGTCATGAACCACTTTCTCATTCATCTCTATGGCTAAGTCGGGAGGCCACTGGGGGAAATACCTGTAGCCTGCTGCTCCACCCCGCCCCCATCTCCAGCATCTGCTTTCTTTCCCAGAACACCGCTTCTTCTGCTTTAATCACAAGCCCTCATAGTTTCTGGACTATTGTAGCCACTTTCTCCTCACCAGTTTCTCTGATTCCAGGATCTCTCCTGTCTCATCCATCCTTAATGGTGCGTGCAGAACTAGGACCTAAGGTGAACCATGCTTGTGCATAGCACCATCCCCCATCCTCAGCATCTGGAAAGCTTAAATGTGCCAGTTTCCCCATCCCTGAGAAGGGATCCTATGGCTGCCAACTCTGAGTTCTGAAGATCAAAACACTTCTTCAGTCTCTTGTTTGAAGAGAATTTGCCTTGGCTGGGTCCAGATCCACAAATCTCAAGGTGAAGGTCTAATGCTGTCTCATGCCAGGGAAGGACTGAGATTTGAAAAGCAAGCTAAGAGGCAGGTAGCCTCAAGGCTTAGATGTTGAAGAGCCCTGATATGAAATGGAAGTCTGCCATTTCTGGGCATCTGTTTTGTTCTAGCTCAGTTTCTAGTTTTGTAAGAGTGAGGGACAATCTCTAACTGGTTTAACATGATAAGGATAAGAGATAAAATTTAATAAATGGTAGATATTTATTACTGTTTATTGACATCATTCTGAAAAGGCTTTGACGTTCAATGAGAGCCATCCGCCTGCAAAGTGTCTGTATTATGACTTTTCGTTTTTTTCATGAATGTTTTTCCTGTGTCTTCTCTGAGTAGTGCAGTGTCACTGAGCCATGAACTCAAGGTCTAAAAGAAATCAGACAGGTCACATAAAATCAGGCAGTGGGCTTTGAGGAAATCAAATATAGTTAACCTCTACTTTCATTAGCTTTATTTCCCCAGGAAAACTGTGTTGCTGGGGAAATCTCAAAGTGTATCTGATTCAGGCAGAGCCTTCTAATTTCTTAGCCCAGGGAGCAAAAGGTAGCTGGAAAATGGAGCCTGATTAATTCTGTCAACACTCTACTAGATTGCTTCCTATGCTGCCCTCCTGTTGAATGTTGGGCAGAGAGATGGCTGGATGCCAAGGGACTCTTCTGTCCTGTGTGTATGCTTCAGCCAAGCTGACGTTGTTTTGTCTCCCTTAGACCTTTAGACTGTTGGCCACCATAAAATAGCCCCAGGTACCTGGCAATGATTTAAAAAAAAAAAAAAAGTGTGAGCAGCATTTCACATTATCTTCTTTCAGCAGGTGGAAAAGGCTTTGTCCATTCTTAAGTACGATAATTTTCCATATCGATGTCAGTTTGTTTACTAAGGAGTGCGTCTCTAATTTTATAAGGACAGTCAAGAGGAAATTAGGTCTTGCTATGGAAAATAGTCAGTTTAGAGCTGTGTCGTTGGGGCCAGAGATTTTCATCCTGCGTGGTGGGAAGCCCTAGGTTTCCAAGGAAATGCCTTGCGCCTTTCTTGGAGGGAGGGAACAAATGAGGAGGTGGAGCCACAGGTCCCCTCATCTTCCCTTCAATCTGGCCTGCTTGTATCTGTTTGATATGCTGGTGTTTCATTAACATTTTATTTGAAAAAGAGCACCAAGCCTTTTAAAAATGCTGGAAACCATTGTTCTAGCTCAAATTTCAGTGCTAACAGGGATGTTCAGATCATGTAGTTTTAGGGTCCTTATCTCTCAACATCACATTCATGCTTATCAGAGCCAGGATTGTTCCTCATGGCGTGTAATGCAGTACTTTCGCCTGCATTCCACCAACAGCCTCCTCTTTACACCCAAAGAGCTTTACCCCTTACTAAAAAGCAACAGAGAGTGCACAGTTTATTATGCTGACATCATTACTGATAAATAGCTACCAGTGAGGCCGTCCATCTGGTCTCCTCCTCTGGGAGAGTAGAACATGTGTAGAGGAGATGGATGGCCCATTTTACTCATATCAGGAACAGCCAAGAAAGTTCTTGGGGATTCCAATGTTTCCTATGATCTTTCAGTATCACCAAATGTCCTTCTACGTTTTAATGGAGAACTCATCTGTAGGATCCCAAGTGTTGGGCATCTTCAAATTGCTTCTGTTGACTTTATTTACACCTAGAGCACTGGACTTTCTGTGACTATGGAAGAAAAAAACTTTATATATTAGAAAACCACAGATTTCAGAGTCTGGCAAAACTGTTTTTTATTTTGTTCTGCGATTTACTGGAAAGATACATTAGGTAAGCTTGGCATTCCTAATGGTCCATTTCTCCCTGTATTTCTAGGAAATCAGAGCCCTCTTCATCTTTTGCCGTCAAACCCACCTCAAGATTGAGAGCCAGCTCATGTCAGTAAAGATATTCTCAGCCAATCTGAAATGCAGGAGGGGTGTCTGATAGGAAAGAGTCTTTCAAAGTAGATTTCAATTCCATTCAGGGCAATTCACTGTTTATCTGCTAAACACCTGGCTTATGTCGAACACTCCCCAAACACAGTGAGGGCTATGTTCAGAGGTGAGTCAAACACACATCTTGGAGCAGAGAGATGCAGACCACAGCCAAGCTGGGAGAAGGGCTGCAGTTGGAATTATAACTCTATCATCATAAATGACTGACTTCACACTCTATAGACCCTCACCAGGATCGGGATGTTTCCTCTCATTTCTGTCCTTAAAGTAAACAAGCAGAACATATTATATAAGTCTTTTAAAACCTTGTTAAGATTTGAATTTTTTATCTTTTATCCCCAAAACTAACAGGTAAAATCTGAGATTCGGATATTTAGATAGTTTTAGATGTTAGATTTAGATATTATCATGTACGTTTAGATATCATCAATCAGACAGTAGCCAAGTCCAGGAGAACATTTGAGAAGGAAGAGGTCAAGGTGATCCTACACCTTGCTTCATTTTACAGTGAAGAAACCCAGGTCCTGAGATGAGGAGGGCTTCATGGAAGGTCATATCTCTTGTCCCCCAGGCCACAGCATGTTTTATGTCACATAAGCGTCAACTCAAAGGACACCACATCATGCCTCCTGATGGCCCCTCCTGGGCAGGTTGGCACAAATTCCATATTCATGTATTCTTTAAGTCTACTCTCTTTTAGTAAGTCCAAAGCTTTCCCCACTTTTTAAAAGAATGTAGCTCTCACCCTTCACAGCTTTCTCAATGCATTACTGTGTCTGTCTAAGTCTTCTGGCAAGCCCGGGAGCACTTCCGAGCCCCACAGAGCCCTGTGGTTAGAACGAGCTGGTGGAAGTTAATGCTGATTTCCTGCTGCAGAGTCAGCTTTGTGACTTCCCAAACCCCCTTTGATCAAAGCAACTAGAAGGCTGGAGGCAGATGATTCACAAGCTCAGTAGTGGAGAAACTCTGCTCGGGACGCCATGGTGAATGGTATTTAAATACAGCGTCTCGTTACCTTACTAGGAGAGAACTAGAATGCTCACACTCGTTCTCTGGGCTAGGACTCTTCATGAACTATGTTTCCAGAGAAGACCACAGTACTCCATTTCCTGGGGAGCCATCATTTGCTCACCTTCCTCATTTTGATGTGTTAACAGTCCCTACTGAAGACCATAAGTCTCCAGTGGATAAACAAATTAGAATTTTGCCTATCTTTGACAAGTGCCGAGTTTTGAAAATTGGCCTGGGAAAGATTATCATGGAAGTATAGACCATATTAATTTAACTACTTGGCTTTTCGTGGGCTTGATCCTTCGTTAACCTATGAGGATTAAGAAACCAGAAAGTTGGGACACCTGGGTGGCTCAGTCGGTTAAGATTCCGCCTTCAGCTCAGGTCATGATCCCAGTATCCTGGGATGAAGCCCTGAGCAGGGAGCTTGCTTCTCCCTCTGCTTCTGCTTCTCCCCCTCGCTCAGGCTCACTTGTTCTCATGCGCCTGTGTGTGTGATCTCTCTCTCTCTCAAAATAAACAAATAAAATCTTAAAAAACAAAGAAAGAAATGAGAAATTTATGGGACTTTATTCCTAAGGAAGTCATGATGCAGCAAAGAAGTCCTCCTGCAAGAAAACACAGACTTGCGCTCCAGGCTGGTGACTGAAGTAATAGATCAGGTACAGCAGTGCCAGCATAAATATATCAGAGAAAACTTCAGACAGATGGTAAGAACTGAATTAGATTTCGAAATGTTGAGTGAGTGTTCTCTTGGGGCAATTTCAGACAAAGGGAATATCCTGAGAACTCTCACTTAGGCCTCCAACTAGACATTTATTCCCAAGACACCATGAGGTCAGTTGGTTATTGAAGACCTCAAGGCAATGTCATAATTGTTGAAGAGAAGACTCCAGACTCAACTGCCTGAATTTGGACTAGTACCAATTCTTAGCTAAGTGATCCTGTGTAAGTACTTACCTCTTTGAACCCCAATTTCCTCATCTATAAAATGGGTGTAGTAACAGTAACTTCCTTGTAGATGGTTGTGAAGAATAAATGGTAGAAATAATGCACATTAGTTTGTTTAAGACCAATGCTTGGCATGCAGTGTTTAGTATATATAACTTCTGTGGTTTCGTTTGTCCCTCCCATATCCAAATATCTTCATTATTTGCTTGCCACAGTGCCTATGAGCAGAACCGAAAGTGTGTTAAGCAAGAGAGACCCATCCTCTCCCTAGCAAAACGTCATTAGTTCATTGGCCCAGATAGCCAGAGATGGCCTGATCACGTAGAGCTACTTGCAGAGGGTATGAGAGGACAGGTGAGAGCATATGGTTCTTAGTTGTCATCCTATTCTGTAAGACTTTAGGAGGCTAGGTCCAGAATAAGGAAGTCTCAACAGTATGGGTGTCAGAGAAGGGTGCTGAGGTGGCCAGGGAAGAGGGGAGTGTGGAGAAGAGGGAGAAGGCAAAGGACTAGGAGGAACAGGGCAGGCAGGAAGGAATCCTGAGGCTGGGTTGGGAGGGATGTCAGGCAAGGAGATGGCATTCAGAAAGCCAGATCCCTAAATGTTAGAAGGATTTACAAGCCAGGGTGGTGGCACCCAAGGAAGGAATTACCGGTTTGTTCCTGGGTTTTACGAATAGTGCTTCAGCCAAAATACTGGCCGTGTCAGGCGACGTGTCAGGTGACGTCATACTTCATTTATTTACTGAGCTCCTTGGGGGTGTCTCCTTTTCAGCACTTTTTGTTCAATTAACAAAATTAGATTAGACTACACAGACTTTTTTAAACTGTCATTTATCCTCTCATGTATCATAAGCCCTTCTTACATTGTTCGTTCTCCTCCACAGCTAATTTTTAATGGTTATAAGGGCATTCCATTTTTTGATTGTATCGTAATGCATTTAATGAGGCCTTATTATTGTACATTTATGTTGTTTCCAAATTTTCTCTATTATAATCATGCAATAAACATCCTTGAAGACAGATCTTTGTGCACATCCATAATTATGAGGATACATTTTTACAGGCAGTATCACTTGTAAAATTATAATTAAAATTTAATTTGTTAAATTTAGGGCAAAAACATCAGTAAGGCTTTTGACACACGTTGCTCTCCAGAGAGGTTGTACCGAACTCACCCCCACAAGCAACATTCATCGGCTTCAGAATTAGTATTAGGATTTTTAAAAATCTGTGTGTGTTCTTTTATTTTCAATTAAATGTGGGATCTGTTGACAAGTCACTAAAAACTGCCCAAGGAGATTTTGGTGGAAAATATGCACATGCTCATTAAAAATGTTCAGCAGATTCTAGAATACCCAAGGACTCAGATGCAGTGTCAACATTTGTCCAGGCTCCGTATCGGTGAGGTACAGAGAAATAGGAGACAGTTGCTTCCAAATATTAGTTTATAACAATCAAGGGAGATGCGGCTCAGGAGCAGTAGCACTACTGTTCTGTTCTTAACTAGCACCATATGTAGCGGGGATGGTGCCTGAGGTAAGGTCCTAAATATCCAGTCCAATCCAGCATGGGCGGCCTGACCTCAAGGTTGGTGAAATGACCGGGGTGGGGAAGCCCCTGTGGCTGGGGTTTTTTTAGGTCTTCACAAAGGCTGCATGTTGTACCTGGGAGTCACCATCCAGGCGTTATCTGGTTTGGCTATACTGTGGGAGAAACAGCGTTAGGCCCTTTGCAACAACATCGTGACATGGGCATGACCCTCACATCCCCTCTTGAGGTCATTACGGTGCAGGGTCCCATAGAGAGTGAATGCGTGAACATACCTGAGACTTGAATCTCATGAGCCTAACCCAGGGCCTGTGCTTCGCCTAGTCCAGGTTCCATACATTATTCCACAGTATTGCTGAAGACACCCCAGCCAATCTGGCTGGCACAGTGCCTTCTTCCCTTCCATTGACACTGTACTGGGCACCTAGCTCAGGGACAACAAAGCCACAAAATGATATGAGTGTCTGAATGTCAAGTCCCCATACTAGTCTATGTACCCCTTGAGAATGAGAGTGGTACTTGACCTGTCTGTGTGCAGTGTCTGATGTTACAATCGGTCTCACTAAATGCTGTTGGCTACCAAAAGGAAGGTAAGGAAGGAGAGAGGGAAGCAAAGAGGGAGAGAAGGAATGAAGGAAGGAAGAAACGATGGACTTGACTCTGGTTCAGTAATTCGCCCTGGGGGTTCTGGAGCTTTGTCATGGATCCCAGGGACCCCGGTTACTCTGGGACAGTTGGCAATAGCCTTGCACCCTGTGGATGATGGTGAGCCCTCCTCTACATGGGGTGCTCCCTGGGGCCCTCCCAGCTTGATCTCTAGGGCACATCTGCCCTTCATGTCCCACTGGAGTCAATATGATGGTCACACTGAGCTTTCTTCCAGGTCTCTGATGAAAAGCCATTTTGGAAAGTATATTTTCACTTAAGAGAATCTTTGGAGCACCTGAGTGGTTGAGTGGGTTAAGCATCTGACTCTTGATTTCGGCTCAGGTCATGATCTCAGGGTCATGAGATCAAGCGCCATGCCAGGTTCCATGTTGAATGTGGAGCCTGCTTAAGATTCTTTCTTTCTCCCTTTGCCTCTGCCCCTCCTCTGCTTACTGGCATGTGCACGCTCTCTCTCTCTCTCTTTCAAATAAATAAATAAATCTTTTTTTAAAAGGAGAGAAGGAATCTTTTTTTATGCAGAAGCAGATTTTAACCTAATGTTCCAGGTGTTATGCTTTCAAATTTTCTTTTTCTAAAAATGGAAAAAAAAAAAAAAAAGAACATGCTGTGCAATGATGTGCCAAAACATTACAGCTTAGTTGAGTGGTTTTCTGTCTTTCTTACTTTCTTCTTCTCCTTTTTTTTTTTTTTTTTTTTAATTAATGCTTACACAACAGATCCTGCTGTAGAAGCCAGTAAGAGAACATTTTCTTCTCTGGTGTGGTTTAGTAGAATAATTACTACTAATTACAGCAATAATGAGCCACATTCACCTCGAGTTATAAAAATTAAATAATAGCCATCTGAGGACTCTATAAGGGTGTGCTGCTTTTGTAATTCCCAGAGCATGTTCACAAACATGATCTCATTGGGTTTTCATAGAGCCAGGTAAGACAGGGACATGTTGGAGCCATTGTTCCCATTTTCAGGTGAGATGGAAAGAGATCAAGAGTCTTGCTCAAGGTCACACAGTGAATCAGTGGCTGATGGAGAGGAAGAGTCAGGACCCCAGCCTTAATAACCCTACATCTTTTCCAGAACAGTTGAGATAATATCACATGAGTGTCCCTGTGTCTGGCTATGGGATTCTAATGTCTAAGTGTCTGAGACTGGAGGTCATGGGCACCCAGGCCACAGGTAGCTATGTTTTTACACATGCCTAAATTTAAAAGAAAGCTCAGCCTGAGGTTTAGTGAGATCGCACTATCTTCTCCATTAGTCATAGGTCAGAATGAGGCTATTTAATTATGCAGTTAGGGGCTTTGGCCCTGGGGTCTTGGAGACAACAAACCCGGCTTTAAATCCAGGCTCTGATTCTTACTGATGTGTGACTTTGAGCAAAGTACTTCTCCAGCCTGCTTCCTCACATAAAATTTGCTTGAGGGGTGCCTGAGTGGCTCAGTCAGTTACACATCTGGCTCTTGATTTCAGCTCACGTCATGACCTCAGAGTCATGAGATCAAGCCCCATGTCAGGCTCTGTGCTCAGTGAGGAGTCTGCTTGAGATTCTCTCCCTCTCCTTCTGCCCCTGTCCACCTCCTGCTCTTCCTCTCAAATAAATAAACAAATCTTTAAAATAAATAAATAAATAACATTTGCTTGAAACTAGAACACACTGCATAAATGGTTTTGATAATTAAATGAGATGCAGAACTCTCAGCACATAGTGAGCTCTCAATACCTCTGCGCCTTTGTGATTATTAGTATTATCATCACAAGGTGGATGGGAATTCATCCAGAGACCTCCTTTTTGTCTCAGGCCTCTGTCATTTGGGCCCCAAAGATGGCAGAAATGCTGATGGCACCACAGTCAGAAGGTCCCCTAAGGATGGAACCGAGCAAGGTTTCCGGAACGTGGCAGTCCAATCTTTGGTATTGTATCAGTTTCCAAGGGCTGATGTAACAGATAAACCACAAACTTGGTGGCTTAAAACAATAAAGATTTATTACCTCACTGTTCTATAGGTCAGAAATCTAATGCGGCTTTCCTTGAGCTCATATCCAGGTGTTGGCAGGGCTGTATTCTTCTTCCCTGCAGGCTCCAAGGAGAATAGTTTTCCTTGCCCTTTCCAGCTTATAGAAACTCCTGCATTCCCAGGCTCCTGGCCACCTCCACCATCAGCAAAATCAGCAACAGCATGTTGTATCCTTCTCATTCAAACCACTCTGACCTCTTTTGTCTCCTTCTTCCGTTTTCAAGAACCTTCATAATTCCATTGGGCCCATCCAGATACTCCAGGATTTTGTACTCTCTGAAGGTCAACCGATCAGCCACATTACATCCCTCTACATCCTTGATTCCCTCAATTCTGTGGATCAGAACATGGAAATTTGGGGCGACGGGACATTATTCTGCCTACCACAAATATCCAAGCTCTGCTCACCCAGTTAAGGCCTGGATGCTGAGTCCAGCTTGGGCACCACAGCCAAGAGGAGGGAATAATAAAAATATACCAAAACTACAAAGATGTTTCTCCAAGAATGTTCTGTGTATCTGCATTAGAATCTAGCAGGTGGGCTTGTTTAAACGCAGATTCCAGGACTTTATCCTCCATCCCAACATCTTGGTTTAGTAAGTCTGGAATAGACTCAAGGACTTTGCATTGAACAAACTCCTGGAAGTGTGATCCCGACATTCACTTAATGGGATGAACCACGTCTGTAAAACACGGAGGCCTGTGTTGAGCACAGCACTAAGAGGCAAACACAATCTGGAGCCCCGGGATGCAGAGGTAGGGCAAGAATCCATCAGTAGGGAAGAAACAAGAAGACTCCCTGAAGCTTCTCCTCACAGACAGCCTGGGTCAGGCTGGGAATAGAAGAGGGGATCAAGGTCAAGGCCGACCCTGGTGTCTCAGGCACTGCTGCCGGGAGAATTAAATGCCTGGCCTGGAATTCACACAACACACTGTTGACCAGCTTTTGAGCTGCCTATAGGAGGGGAGGGAACCATGTGATGTTGCTGGAACACAGAGACATCCTAAGTGTGAAAGGCCTGCTCCCTTCCCAGGCGTCAACTGTCGTGGAGCGGGGGCGACTCTTAGGATCCTGCTCATCGCTGAAGAATGTGAAGGATCCCGGGACATGGCCCCTCCCTGCCTTCAGACCCAGCGCCCTTCTCTGGAGGTCAGGCAGAGTCCACAGGGGTGCAGGTAGGCGGGGGCGCAATGGGGGCCCAGGCTGAATCATGCTTCCCCTGGAGGAGTGGGGTGACTTCACCGGGAGCGAGTACCTCCCTCACTGACTTGTTTTCACAGCGTGAGGTGGTGTCTTCACTTTGGACACGTTCATCCGCGGGAGGTGTTTATGGGGTTCTGGCAGTAAGCTCAGCTTCTCATCACCTGAGATGGGTGCTGGCCCCACTGTCTCCCCCGTCTTCCTGTCAGATGGTCCTTGTTTTCTCCATTAAACTTTGAAAGCCTCCATCCCTTCATTGGTCCCAAGATCAGCTCCAGACGGGCAGAGGAGGGGTGTAGTAGTGCGGGGATCCGGGATCCCCCTGGAACAGGCTTTGGTCCCTCTATGGCCTCTATCAGTGCATTCATGGCCCGCTCCTCCTGCTGGCAGGCCTGGACTTCTTGCCAGACTAACCTCCCTAGAAGATAGACAAGGTAAGGGCATAATCATACCCTTTCCCCATGGCCTTACTTAAAGTCTACAAGACACCTGCTGATAGCTCATCTGCTGCTACTTTCCTTGCCAGGCCTTGCCCTTGACCAGATATCTTTGCCAGACCACCTTCCATCCTGAGGGTTCGGTCTACATAGGAGGAAAGCACATGACACCAAAGGAGAATAGGATTTTTAACCAGATGACTTTGGTGCAAGTCCCAGCAGAACTGTTTGATTGCTATGATCTTGGGCAAGTATCTTAACCTCTCCTAGATTCATTTCGCTTGCCTGACTCACAGGGTCATTTTGAAGATTAAATCAGATAATGCATATAAAACCCCATTATGAAGAGTAAAATATTATACATGCCCATTAAGGATTTATTGAGCCCATTTATGAAGTGTTTATTCCATGCCAAGCCCCGAGCTGGGCAGTGTCGGCATGGATTGTTTAAGACACAGCACAAACAGAAAGCATCTCAAGGTGTAGCTTTCATCATTATGATTAATAATAAGAAATATCTGAAGGTGAGTGAACTCAGGAATAGCGATGAGGGTGTGGGGCCGAGGACCCTGGCCACGGTGGCTGCGGTGAAGTGGGGGTGTGAAGAGCCAACCTTTGTTAGTGGCCTGGAAAAATCTCTCTGTGCATCCGTGTCCCTTGGGATGGAATCTGGTCTGTGGGGTGGAATTATTCTAGTTTGAGGTTTCTATGTCCTGCTATCTCTCCTGGAGTCTTCCTCTTGAGATGGTCCTAGATTTTCCATTCATTTCTGGAATCTTTTCAGTTCGGACACCCAGTGGGCTTTGAGTCCTTGGATCCTGGATCTAGGGCACACTCACACTCAGTGCCTTGTCTGAAATCCTTGGGGCCTGATGTGTTTCAGAAATCAGCTTGGATTGGGGCACCTGGGGGACTCCGTCAGTTAGGCATCTGTCTTCGGCTCAGATCATGATCTCAGGGTCCTGGGATAGAGCCCCGCATTGGGTTCCCTGCTCATTGGGGATCAGCTTCTCCCTCTCCCTGTTTGTGCTCTCTGGCTCTTTCTCTGTCAAATGAATTGAAAAAAGAGAGAGAGAGAGAGAAATCAGCTTGGATTTTAGAAAAGTAATACTGACCATATTAACAGTGACAGCAGGATCTGGGCACCATCCCCCCCACCAAATGTGGAAGGATTCCTGAAGCAGAAACATGTGACTGTTTTCCATTAAATGGGGTCAGTAAAGACTATAGATAACCTCATGTGGCCAAATGAGTTATGATAAAACTTTGGCTTTTCAGAGTCTTTTGAGTTTGTGAATTGTGAGTAAGGGACTATGGATCTATAGAGCTTAGCCCTTGAGCTAGTGCCTGTCAGTTTGAGACGATTTCATTATTTTTATATTTTAATAATGTAAATTGATCCACCCCCAGCCTGGATCCATGGAGGATATAAGGTATTCTGGACCCTGTTCTTGGAAATCCCAGGTATTCCTTTTTGACCTGTAGGTAAGCACCTGTGTACCTTCTCCAGTGTTATTTCCAGCCAGGTAAGAGCCCACCACTTGAATCTACCCAAAACAAACAGACCAAAAATCAGAAAGGAGTTGGGAAAGGGCCACTTACAGCAAAATCATCCTGTTCCTCGTGGAACTAGGGGTTGATCTAGATTGTCATTGTAAGGGTGCTTCTGGCAGAACAGTCGTATTTGCCTTCCTTCATTCATTGCTTCAGTCACTTATTTGCTTATCCTATTACTCTTTTATTCTCTCACACCTTCCTTTGTTGATTATTTTGTCCCTTCATTCAATAAACAATAGGGTCAGCAGTGAGTTGGTGTCAGACCCAGGCCAGATCCTGGGACAAGGCAAATGAGACACGTTCTTGCCCTCTAGGACTTTCAATCATGTAGGGCAGACACACAGGAAACCGAGCCTGATGCATTTCAAAACAGAATGAAATTTAGGGAAAGGGGTCCAAATAAAGGATCGAGGTGGGACAGACTAAGAAGGTGGTTTTAGAAGGCTCTCTGGAGGAGGCCTCTTAACTGGCCCTGAAGAACAATTAGGTTTAAAGGGGCATAGAAATTAGGACCGTGGGTGGGGCAGGTGGGCGTTCTAGACTGAGGCTGTGCACTGACACGGAGGGTATAAATTCAGACACATCTGTGGAACAGTGGAGAGTGCTACAGGATGGGGGTGGTTAATTTCAGTAGCTGTTACAGCTCCTACTATGTCCTTGAGAAAGACATTGGTCCAACTATTAGGCTCCTGGGGCAGGAATCCCCATAACACCCTCTAAGAAAGGCCTTTGGGGGATGCCTTTAACTTTTATTCCCAAATAACATTTCTTGGTGCAGAAAGATACCACAAGTAGTTATTCTTTCTGATCTGGTTTCAAGCAAGTGCTTGCTAACAAAGGTCACTAAGGTAGGAAATGGCAGAAGGAGGATACTTTGACTTTGTTAATTCCCCAAACCAGCTGTCAATCAACCCCAGGATCTGGGAGGCATTCGGGTGAAGTAAATAGAGCATTGTTGGGATTTCAATTCTAGCTCTGCTGTCTTTCAACTATGAGGCCTCTGGCACCCTGTTAAACCCATCTGAGCTTCAGATAGGTTGTTGGCAGGGACAGGCAAAATCATATAGAAAGCTGCAGGCAAATAGGATGTACTCGGGGAACACCAGCTGCAAAGCCAGTGAGGTTAGGGATTTTTTTTTCTATCTGTTTGCCGATTACTGTTTCCCCAGGGCCTTTAACTGGCCCACAGTAAGAGATCAACAGTAAGAGATCAACAGATGTTTGTAGAGTGAATGAAGGACTCTTCTACTTACCTTTCAACGGCTAATGCAGTTTGTCCTTTTTGGGTTTTTTCTTTCTCTAGCTGTGTACACTTCCTTTCTCATGGTCAGTTTCGCATGTGTTCTTTTGATTTTGAGGTATGAGGTTGGCACCACACCCTTAGACAGGCAGGTGTTCTAGGAAAAGTTTCATGAGGCATGTACTGATCAGGCTCAAACCAAGAGCTGGATAGACCCAGGTTATCCATTTGAACAGTTCAACCTCAGTGACAGCTCCGCGGAGAGAAATTATGTGAAGCAAAAGTAATTACCCAAAGGAAGGAATTGTGAGCAATCTGGGGATCAAAAACTTAAACTCATCTCTTTATCTCAAGTACCTGACGGCAGGACCAACAGATGCATAGTAGGTACACAGTAGATGTTGAGTGCAAAGACGAATAAAGAAAAAAAAAAATGAATGAATGAGTGAGTGAATGCATTAATTGGTAAGAGGAGGGGAGAAGGAAACTGTCACTGAGTGCCCACCATATATCAAATTCGGTGCTAGCTTAAATTTGTTCATTAAAAAAAATTCTCATTTTGGTGAGCCAACACTTCCCTCATTGATAACTTGGTTTTTTCTTGTATCAGACATTTATCAAATTCCCTAAATTTAAAATGAGGAACTCTTTTTCTGTGCTAAAACTTATGAAGGGCCCATGGAAGCAAGAGAACCCTCTCTGTGACTTAAAAACCATGTATGTGACCCAGAAAACCTCACAGAAATGGCTTACGAATGAACTTTTTACTTATTTCGTTTTAGTGGAAGACTAGAATGGAGTAGACTAATTATGGGTTAGCAGGTTCATGCCAATTGGGAGGTGAACATACCCACTTCAGTGGGAGGAAGGGAATGTTTGTCTCCTTTTTTCCACTTTTTTGAAAGAACCAGTAAATCAATCAACACATTTCCCAAGCTAGAAATACAAAGAGGCATCTTTGGCAATACGTCCTGAGTCCTTCCTCATTCCTTAAAATTAGAATCCTTCTTTATTCTCGTCATTACCTTTGGGGACCTGATGTTTCATTTAAAAAAAAAAAAAAAGATAAATTTTGGGCACCTGAGTCCCTTAGTTGGTTAAAAACATGATAAATTTTTAGCACTTTAATAAATAATATCACGTATATTTAATGGATTCTAAATACATGATTATTTAATTTCTTACCCTAATATCTGTATTTTCTTACAAAGTAGAAAAGCATTACATAACAGAAACTTATTTTGACTATAGTCTCATCACCCTCCACCAGACTGATTCTTCCTTTACGGTTAATGATAGTAGTAGAATGAGCCCTTCATAGGGCATGGAGACCACTGGTTGGGACACACTGATGAAGAGGCAGCCCACAGCATTCTCATTCATGAGACTTACGGACCCCCAGCATCTGTCTCCCCCCACTTCCAGCCTTTGGGGAAGGGTTGGTTAGCCAAGAACAGTGTCTCCAACTACTAATCACCATCTTTCACTTCTTCCTTTTCGGGTGCCTTGTGGTACTGTCTGGTCCCAAGCATCAGCAGAAAGTTTTGTGATACAAGAGGGGTTGCTGTGATTATCTAGACACGTAGACCATATTAGTAGTACCCATCTTTATTTAACATTGATACAGTGTACTTGTATTGTTGTTGCTACTTCTATCAATCGCTGACTTCTATTAGAAATTGATTTGGGGTTATACATCTAAAAAGGCATTTCTGATATTGCATTTTGATACCTGTCCTCATGAAAGAGCTCTTCAGTATTAACATCATTGTGTGGACTCTTGTCTTCATGCCAACAAGGAATGGAGACTGGCCATGATGTGGGGGTGAAGGGTCTGTCGATGCATTCAGCCTTGGTGGTTAAGAGCTGTTACAGTCCAGAGAAGGAGTAAAAAGAAGAAAGTGTCCTCAGAGAAAAGGGAGAGGCTGGAGGAAGGGGTTGGAGACGGCCTCCCTCAGAACAAACCCCACTCATTTCACTGGGAAGCAGACCCTGCTTTGAAGGCTGCTTGAGAAACTTGCATTGCAGACCCAGATGGTTCCTCCCCATGGTCCTCCCAAGGGTGACTTGACCTCCACCTACAGACTTAGCTGTGGCCTGGGCCAGGGAAATGAACCTGTTCATCAACAGGGGGATTTGAGGAGGAGTTAGGAGGAGTTAACCAACATGGTGCTTGTCATCAGCAAGGGCACTGGAAAGTTCCTCTGAACAATTCCATGTGCTCCCTCAGTTGAAGCCTTGGTTGTTTAGAGGGGAGCTGGCCTTGTGTGCCACTCACTTGTCCAGTAAAAATTATTTAGTACTGTCTATTGTACCACTGCTATTCTAGGTTCTGGGAACCCCGTACATTCACACAACTTCTCCACAGAGCTTATGGTCTGCACAAGGAGGCAGCATGAAACAGGGGCTTACACAGTGGTTGTGTTCAGTGCTGCAAAGAGGAAACCCAGTAATATATGGAATATCAGGAATAGGAGGTTGGGGGAAGGGTTCCCAAAGGCGTGTCATTTTGTGCCAAATCTCAATGACAACTTGGACTAGGTAGGTGAAGGGGGAGCAGTGCAGCAAGAAGAGTAAATGGTGGGTGTGGGAAGACCCTGAGGAGGGAAGCAAAGTGGGCAAGGGGGAGAATAGCATAAAATTGACCTAACCATTCTCCTCCTGGGTAAATACCTCACAGGGAGACATACACTCGCACACCAAAAATCTATACTCGAATGTTCATAACAGCAGAGTTGGTAATATCCCCAAACTGGAAACTACTCAAATGCATGTCAACACAAAGATGGATAAATGAGTTGTGGCACATTCGCATTGGAAAATGATTCAGCGATGAGGTAGAATAAACCACAGCTATGCACAGCAATATGGCGGAGTCTAGCAAACACGAGTGTGGGTGAGCGCGATCAGCCACAGACAGGTACACAGGAAGAACCGTGCGGAGGGAAGGCGCCAAAGCCAGGCTGAAGTTCCCCTTTGGTGGGCTAATGGCCGGAAGGCTGTAGGGGGCTGCTGGTCACAATCTGCTTCATGATCGGGGTGCTGGTTATGTGGGTGTGTTCAGTTTGAGAAAATTCATTAAGTGACACACTTAAAATTTCCACCCTTCAATTCGTGCATGTTATACTTTAATAAAAATTTACGAAAGGTGAGGCTAGACAGACAGGCATAGACATTAGAGGTCTGGTCTAGGTGTCGAGCTCCACCCTGCTTATCCTCCTGACTTGGAACCTGGAGCTGGCTATTCTGTCCACGTTTCTACCTTTGATGTCCTGAGTGTGTGTCTCAAGTCCTACCCTGCAGGCTGGCCCCATTCCCGCTGCTGGGTTCTGCATTGCCTCCCTCCAGCCACCTGCTGCCCAGCTCACGTGCCCCAGACTGCAGATCCCTGCCCTCCATCTCCTTTCTCACCCCCTCGCTCCCTGTGGATAGCAGGTGTCATGCCTCTTCCCTAATGCTAAATGGGCAGCATCACTGGGACATGAAGGGGAAATAAATATTTGCTTCTACTTGAGTCATTTGGCACCTCCCCCAAAAAACACCACAGGAGACCTCCCGCTTATGGTCTTACTCAGAATGTTTTTAAAGCTTATTACCTGATTTGGGTGAATCTTGACCCCTGTCTGCATCCAAAGCCTTGCTTAGGGCTTCTTGTTAGGTGACAAAATAATGACCCAATGTTTAAGCTACTTTTCTTCAGCTAGTTTGTCACCTGCCTCTGCACATGCTCTAACATGCAATAAATTAGTGACCAGTGGAACAGAGTAGAGAGCCCAGATATGGACCCTCATCTCTATGGTCAAATAATCTTCAACAAAACAGGAAAAAATATACAGTGGAAAAAAGACAGTCTCTTCAATGAATGGTGCTGGGAAAACTGGACAGCCATATGTAGAAGAATGAAACTCAACCATTCTCTTACACCATGCACAAAGATAAACTCAAAATGGATAAAAGACCTCAACATGAGACAGGAATCCATCAGAATCCTAGAGGAGAATATAGGCAGTAACCTCTTTGATATCAGCCACAGCAACTTTTTTCAAGATCTGTCTCCAAAGGCAAAGGAAACAAAAGTGAAAATGAACTTTTGGGGCTTCATCAAAATCAAAAGCTTCTGCACAGCAAAGGAAACAGTCAACAAAACAAAGAGGCAACCCACAGAATGGGAGAAGATATTTGCAAATGACAGTACAGACAAAAGGTTGATATCCAGGATCTATAAAGAACTCCTCAAACTCAACACACACAAAACAGATAAGCATATCAAAAAATGGGCAGAAGATATGAACAGACACTTCTCCAATGAAGACATACAAATGGCTATTAGACACATGAAAAAATGTTCATCATCACTCGCCATCAGGGAGATTCAAATTAAAACCACATTGAGATACCACCTTACACCAGTTCGAATGGCCAAAATTAGCAAGATAGGAAACAACATGTGTTGGAGGGGATGTGGAGAAAGGGGAACCCTCTTACACTGTTGGTGGGAATGCAAGTTGGTGCAGCCACTTTGGAGAACAGTGTGGAGATTCCCCAAGAAATTAAAAATAGAGCTTCCCTATGACCCTGCAATTGCACTACTGGGTATTTACCCCAAAGATACAGATGTAGTGAAAAGAAGGGCCATCTGTACCTCAATGTTTATAGCAGCAATGGCCACAGTTGCCAAACTGTGGAAAGAACCAAGATGCCCTTCAACGGACGAATGGATAAGGAAGATGTGGTCCGTATACACTATGGAGTATTATGCCTCCATCAGAAAGGATGAATACCCAACTTTTGTAGCAACATGGACGGGACTGGAAGAGATTATGCTGAGTGAAATAAGTCAATCAGAGAGAGTCAATTATCATATGGTTTCACTTATTTGTGGGGCACAACAAATAGCATGGGGGACAAGGGGAGTTAGGGAGGAGAAGGGAGTTGAGGGAAATTGGAAGGGGAGGTGAACCATGAGAGACTATGGACTCTGAAAAACAATCAGGGTTTTGAAGGGGCGGGGGATGGGAGGTTGGGGGAACCAGGTGGTGGGTATTGGAGAGGGCACGGATTGCATGGAGCACTGAGTGTGGTGCAAGAACAAGGAATACTGTTACGCTGAAAATAAATTTAAAAATTAAAAAAAAAATTGGTGAATGAAGAGACACAAATTGATTTAGGTGACGGTGGGCAGTTGGAAACCTCAGGACTTCAATTCCTCTACATGTTAACTTTCTGGGTCCCACCAGTTTCGTACTGCCTACACTTCAGTCAGGTGCTTCCCACCTTCTTAATTTTTGCCATATTTTCTTGGCACCTGAACTGTTTGAAGTATTTTGTATTTTAATTGAATCCCTTTTTTTAAACTTAAATTTCTTTAATAATTATGCATCCTGTCATTACTCTAAATGAACAACTAGAAAGACTTACAACTAAAGAAATTAACTAAAAATGAGTGCAAGGTCAACAACACAATGTTATTAAATGCTAGCTGGCTCCTATTGCGTGTGGAGGGCAAAAAGGAAATCAGCAAGTGCTAGACACCCTCTTGATGTCATCAGAAGGGTCGGGGAGTATTCAAAAGGCACTCACATTCTCACTGGGCCAGCCAAAGGGAGTTCATGCCTTGCCCGCCCACCATCTCAAATCGTTCTGTAAACCTTCTGGGAGGTACTGTCCCACGCCTTGGGAAACACTGGTCCAGGGATCCCAAAGGATGTGGCTAAAAGAAGCAGAAAAACAGAGAAATGGTGAAGAAGAGGGTATATAGAAACCACTCCCTTCAGCACAGGGCAAAAAACATGAGTCAAATATTTTGCTTTGCACGTGTCAACAGGTCCCTAGTCCCCGCCCTTCTCATTCACTGTTTGAATTGGGACAGTGGCACAAAGCTGTCCACACAGCAAGGATGAAAAGAGAAAGGGGCAGATGGCTTGAGCACCTTGCCATGCTGCCTGCCTGTCTTGCTTGTCCTCGACGTGGTCCTGGGTCTTCCCTCACCCTCCTCCAAGCCCAATGCCCTCAAGATTCCGAAAGAGCCCAGAAGTCCTCTCAGTGTGAGGCCAGCGTTCTGCAGCTTCATCCTGTTCTTAAATCAAAACCAGACTTCCTCAGATCTTTGTGTTTTGCATTTTGGCTAGATGGTGGGATCTTTTGGGGGGTACTGTTCCCAATCTGTATGGAAGTGAGTTGTGAATGATGAATACCGTAGATCATCTTGTTTGTGAATGGCACCTTAATATGCTGAAAGTAATATGAAGCCATATATCTTTCCAGATGAATGTATCCAAGTCCTGAAACAGCTTAATAGAGTCCTCTACCCCTTCCAGTTATTGTTGAGGCTCATCAAATGGAGTTCACCAAAAGGCATTATGGCTTTTGACCAAAACTAAAATTTCCTGTCTCCGATTTCCTGTAATTTCGAAGTTATTTCCCTTCTGTCCTGTAACTTGCAAACCCAAATCCCCAAAGTGAAAGAGGCCCCATACCTTGGCTTCTTCCATAGCCTTATAATAAATAATCAATATCTTACTGTTTTATGGCATTGCTTTGCCCTCAGAAAGGATCACAGGACATTGTGCATTTCATGGACCTCTGTGGATGTTCCTTTGGTTCCCAAAGAAGCTAACATCGTCAGTCATCTTAAATTTTAATTAAGATGTTCAGAAAGAATAAAAACCTATAAAATATTCCGGGTAGTTTACGACTAATATTTCTTGAAGCAGGTACTTATTTTTCCTTCTGTATGAACTAGGGCATCTAGGACCTTATTCTTTAACCCATAGTGATACTTTTGTTGTCCACTCAGCTTTAGGTGATTTCCAGTTTCTTGAGTCATTCTAGAAAATCATGTCTACTTTATTCTTAAAATTTTTTTCTTGAGGGCACTCTTGAGGGTGGCTCAGTGGGTTAAGCTTCTGCCTTCGGCTCAGGTCATGATCTCAGGGTCCCGGGATCGAGCCCTGCATCGGGCTCTCTGCTCAGCAGGGAGCCTGCTTCTCCCTCTCTCTCTGCCTGCCTCTCTGCCTACTTGTGAACTCTGTCTGTTAAATAAATAAAATCTTAAAAAAAATTTTTTTCTTGCTTCTTATCCCTCTCAAACTTCTAGAAAAAAAGAGATGATGTCTGTCCCTTTTCTCTTTGTTTCAAGGATTGTCTAAATCAGCATTTTCAAGATGTCTGACATAGAAGACTAGTCCTAGGATGTTCCAATGTCAAAATACTTCGGGAAATGACACATACCATATCCTACTCTTGGAGATTCCCTGCGCATGTTAGGCTTCTCAAGGCTCTGAGAATCCTGGAGACTTGAGAAACGGTTTAACTTTGTGTAACTCTATTTTGCCAAACTCACATTACCCCGAATGTAGGTTTGGCAAGGTGTTCAATAGCTATTTCTAGAACTGAATTTAGATAGAGAGTTTGTGTCTAAAGGGAGGGTGGTAGTTTTAAAATATGGCCTCAAGTTCGTTGACAATCTGTTCTTCAAGAGTTGGGGGGGTGTCTAATGTCTACTCCCCTTGAATCTGTGTGGGTCTGTGAAGGGTTCAAGCAATGGATTAATGCAGAAGTGTGCTCGGTGACTCGTTCATACATGTCAGGTTTGAAAACCTGACTTCTTCTGCTGTGTCAGGTTTGGAGTCCTAAGCCACCATGTAAGATGTTTAACATCCTGACACCACTATGATGGTGAAGCAGTGTGTAGGTGTAGTGATCAACAGCAGAGCCCAGCTGTCCAGCCATCCCTAGAAGGTACCAGCACATAAGTGCAGCCATCTTGAATCCACCAGACCCAGTGTCTATATTAGCTAAATACCACCAAGGGACCCCAGCTGATGCCTTGTAGAAAAGAATTCCTGCTTGAATTTCTGGCCCACAAAGTCATGAGATTTAAACTCCTAAGTTTTGAATGAGCTTGTTACATAGCAAGAGATCATCGGGACAGGGAGGGTTGAGTTCTTTCGGTGTGTAAGAGAAATCAGAGTGTCTTGTCTGAAACATTCCAAAGCTAGAAAGGCCAGAGACCCACCAGTTTCTCCATTTAGGTTCTTCTCCCTGTACATTGTTACCCCAGGAATGTGTTCATCAGGAGTGAACTCCTCCCCTGGCCAGCTCTGGGACCTTCCTAATAATGGCACTCCCAGGCTGTCCTACCAGCAAGCCAGACACAAGTCATTTGACGGTAGACTTTGACATGAATGAAAAGACAGGGAACAGAGGGGGAAATGTGCCATTCCCTTACAGCCCTCACAGGTTCATACTAAAGTGGCTGATGCTTATGTCCAAACATTCACATCCAATTAGTCATTAGAACCTGACAATACCGCCTCCTAAATATATTATTAAGCCAATGAATCCTCTCAATCACTGCTTTAGCTCAGACATTCATCATCTCTCTCTTATATAACACTTACCTTCTGACTCATCATGCTTCTTCCAATTTCTCCCCAGCTGTAGCCCGAGGGGTTTTTCTAAAGCACAAATCCGACATATCACTCTCCCGAATAGGACCCTTCTCACTGCACACAGGAAAAGGTCCAAATTCTACAGTACTACCATATTAGTTAGAGTCCACTGAGGACAAAAGCAACTATTCTAGGTTTTCAAATAGATGGAACTTGTAGAGGGAATCGGTTACCCAGCTAGTGGAAGAAGGAAGAAACCAGAGGATGATAAGGAGGTACAGACATTAGCTAGGGGGAGGTGGGAGCTAGAGGCAGTAACTGAGGCCACTGAGAGGGGCTGGAGGGGGAGCTTCGGCCACAGGGACCACAGAGCCGAAGCTGGAGAGGCCACTCAGCACAGAGTGAGAGAGAAATAGCCTGGCTTCTGTCTTTGCTTCCAACCCCACTCCCTCAACTGGCCCCCCAGTTTTCTACCTGTGTCTCCCATTGTTTCAACTTCCCAGAAAGCCAGTCACTGAAGGATCCCACTCTGGGTCCCAGCAGAGCTGAAGAAGAGTGGAAATGACTAGCTCAGTGAGATGTGAGACCTTTGTGGTCTAAACCTATGTACATCGCCATTCTCGTATTTCAACATTTCCCCAACTTGTCCTTCTCCCTCCCTGCCTGTCACATTGCTATACTGAACCACTATTACTGTCTTTCAGAGTAGGTGAATAGGCACCTATTATTCCTTCCTTCCACTTCCAATATCCTCTCCTCAAGCCTGTTACAACCCACTCACTATCTGCTGTGTTAACGTCTTCCTTAGATCTCTCTAAAATAGTCGACTGCTTCTTCCTGAGTTCTACCCCTGCCTCCTGCTTCCTTATTGTAATATTCATCTATTGTATTCTTAGTGAGGCAGAAGACTCATATTTATGTTTGCCCCTATTTTTCTCTCTTATAATACAAAAGCCCCTATTTCTCTCTCAGGAGCCGCCTCTCCCAGTTGACATGATGCTAGAGAGGCTTTTACTTGTGTGGAATTTTGTCCTTGTTTTTGGGGTTGACATATGACCCAGGTTGAACAATAGGAGTACCTCATCTCAGTGACTGGGGAGGTGGTGGGGACACGAGTAAATAACCCATCAGAGTTCTTCTTAGAGACGGATGTGGGGGTTAGAGGACAGGGTCACAATCTTTAAGGATAGTCACAATGTAACTAGAGCTTCTGGTGATCACTTTTGCCACCCATTGGAAAATCCCTGCCTGAAGATCAAACCAAAAAAGAACAAAGCCAGACCAGGTGAGAAAGAGATCCCAGACATTGTTTGGGCACCTGGATTTAGGAGTGCCTGAATGAGATGAACCCCTAAATTTCTAAAGTGCCTGAGTCAGCAGATACCCTTGACCATCCTTTAAACAATTAAAGCATGCCTCACGTGCACTTAAAAGGAAGGTTTATTCTGTTATGGGAATTCAGAATTTGATATATCCCTGCAAGAGTACATTCTTGTGTTATTCGGATCTTCGGTCCTGACCAGTTATTTGTCTATTTGTCTTGGGCTGTGAGGAATGTATTCCTGTTGTCTATTACTTGTGTATTTCTGTCCGTGTCTCCCTCCTCCACCTGCAGTTTGTTTCCCACAAGTAGCTGCTGTTTTATCGGATACATAGATATTATTATGTGTTTATTGTGAATTACAGCCTGTGGTATTATAAAATACACTTTCAAAAAATGCTTTTTGGCCCTTGCAGTGTGCATGTTTTATGCCATGTGATCTATTTATTTCTCTTCTCATTCTCTTCTTCTCTTGCTATTTGAGAAGGTTCAGATGTTTTTTTTGGGGGGGGGTGTCTTACGTATCACCTGTCAATGAATATCTTTACATAATACCTTTAATTCTGTCTCTGTCAGATATCATCGATTAGTTTCTGACGAGGAACACTCAGTGCACCAATGAGTGGGCCTTCCCCTGTAAAATACTTCCGTTCTCTGAGCTCCAGTTTGGCTGGGGTGGGCAACCCTCAGCCTCAAAAGGAAGTCTGGGGTGCAGGTTTTATTTTGTTTGTTGAATATTTTGACCTCCTCTTCTTTTCCAGCAAGCGATCAGGATGTCTTTCCCCATGTCCTCCTCCCCATTTGGGTTGCCTCCAGAGTGAGACCAAATGAGATGGGCAATCTTGTTGCCGACTCGTCCCTTCTGAGCAGCTCTGGCTTAATAAATTCCTCAGTGAACTAAGGGGAGGGGTCTTTTGTCTGGTCCACAGCATCACTGGGCGACAGGCTAAGGATTACACAGATCACCATTACCGTGGAGAGCACAAATGTTAGGAGTTTAACGCCCTCTGGGTTCCGGTCCCCCTGACTGTCCACCCATTTGGGCATTGCTCCTCCCCTCTTGCTCTCTCCTTCTGTTCTCTCCTTAGCCCCTCTATCCCCTTCCTGGCTGGCTCATTTCTGTCTCCTCTCTCTGGCTCATCAATGGCTTAGACAAATAACAAATGTCTTTTTCGCCACTCTCCTTCCAGCAATTTGCATGCACTGTGTCAAATGCTTCAGATTGCTCAGAGTCGGGTTGCAGAGCGTTGGAAAAGGTGCAAAGCCCGGATTTAAGCCCTGGATTGGTGTCAGAGTGGCTGGGAAGCCTTGATAGATGCTGTTTACTAAGTCTGTTTTGCAAGGAGTTTTTGCATTAGGACCATGCCTTACTGCTGGATCTGCTCGTCAATTGCAAAATCCTGCGTGCTTGCAGATAAACACACATCAGATAGAGTCACTTTTGGAGAAAGAGCCCACTCTTCAAGGAAGAAGGGCAGAAAATATAGCCAGTCATGTTATCGACTTCTGTGAAGTCCCCGAAAGCCTGTAGGTGGGAACATCCTTGTAAGTGCCTCCCTGCTCACACACCTGGCGCTCCAACCAGCACCCTCCCACTCCTTGTCCCACGGTGGAACTATTTGGGAAGGCTCTTTTCCTCTTGGACTCATTTTGAATTACATTGTGGCAGCAGTTGATAAATTCTGTCTGTCTTCGGAGCCCCCGGCCCCCTTGAGACAAGCTGCTTATAATGGAAGAAAGAACAGAAACTGAAACTTGACTCAGGCAGTCCAGGTTTATGTACTTTGTCAATTTACCTGGGTTATTTCCTGGAGGACCCGGAGGGTAAAGTTACCTGGGAGTGAAAAACAAAAGAGAGAGGTCCTTACAATGGGAGTTGTGCTTTCCGTTAAATAAAAATCAACAGTCAACCTCTGACACAGGTGCTTTAATTCACGAAGGTCAAGTTAGATAACTTGAAATTTGTGTCTAGCCTTTACATACAGACACAGCCTGTCGCCAGGGGTGTGTCATTGCGTTGTGTGGTGTTTTGTCTGTACCAGGCGACAGCACAGTTAGTTAGACTCGTGTTAATGACTTTGGGATTCTGGTTGTGATTTCCACACAGGCCTGGCTTTGCCATGGCCACAGACTGTCTGCAGGAATCCGGAATCAGCCTTCAGTGCCCTCATGTTATACCCTCTCCACCTGCGGGCACATCTGGCCTCATGACTTTAATTACTACCCCCACGTGAACAGACTTCCAGAACTCCCTTTTCCCATCTTTTGCTATCTTTGGAGCACCGGTTTGAGGCCCAGGTCAGGCGCCTACCATATTTTCCTTACCTCAACCACCCAAGCACCCACTCCCACCACCACCGTAAACAATATTTCCTTCTCAACTTGCTTATCTTTATAAACGGTGCCTTTAAAAAAGGAGACTACTGTCCCGTTGAGCAGACTCCTGAGTAGGGTGTCGCCCTGAATATTCTGATGCTGTTCACAGCAGAAGAACTGAGTCCTCTGACTTTAGTGAGGGGCTAAGAACTAAGCTACTCTCATTTGCTGTTGCCTTTTTGCAGCACAGAGTGTCTCCTAGTTATTGGTGTAACCATTCTGGCCTGTTTTATTTTCTGTTTTGGACTGTGTGAAATCCTTCAGGATTTCCAGTAGGAACCATGTTGCTATTTTTTTCTGTGCCCTACAGAACATCAAATAGTATGTGCTCAGTAAACATTTGCCAAAAGAATAAATAAGAGAAGGACAAATGAGGGGCGCCTGGGTGGTTCAGTCAACTGAATGTCTGCCTTCGGCTCAGGTCATGATACCAGGGTCATGGGATGGAGTCCCACATCTGGCTCCCTGCTCAGCGGGGCGCCTGCTTTTCTCTCTGTCCTTCCCCCTGCTTGTGCTCGCTCTCTCTGCCAAATAAATAAAGAAAATCCTAAAAAAAAGAAAAAAGGAAAAGAAAAGGACAAATGAATAGGTTGGACCTTCTCTTAAAGGAAACTCCGCTTTGAGTTCTCTGGCCTTTGAGGACAGTACTGGGGTCTTGTGGTATTCCAACAACATGCCTTCTCTCCTTCTTTCTAAGTGTTCAGTATATAGCTAATAAGTGACCTTTAATGCTGTTAGTAACATGTAAAAAGTGAGATAGTTGGCATTTGAATCTCAAAGTTTTCAAAAATCAAATCTATTTATATTGATGCCTATTTTCCTCACTCAAAGGACAGAAAAAGTGGGACAACATCCTGGAAAATGCACATTTCAGGAAAGTCTCTAGGTTGGGGTTGGGTAAAAATGCATTACCACTTGAAAATGTGATACATATCATTGAACTTTGACCACTAGCCTTGTGGGAACCATGCTGTGAAGTTCATCCATAAAGAGTTGCAGTTCCCCTAAAGGCATCTCTGCTTGGGATATGAAAGTCATCCAGAGTTCTAAGAATTCTGCATTCAAGGTCACAGAGTGGATTTTGAATTTTTTTCCTTTTCAAAATAAGCATAAAATTGCTTGGGTAGAATAAAGAAACCAGGATAAGAAACTCTACTAATGAAGTGAGACTATCATTTCCACTTCAAAAATTCTAGTATGAATTAATACTCAAGATAACGAGGCATGCTCACTCATAGAAAGACACCAACTACACATACTCCCTAGTGATTAGGATTACTATACATAATCAAGTATCTGAACATCACAGTATAATTGGCTGAAACCACTCCAGTGAATCCCAGCATACTTAGCATAAAACCCATTCTCCTTCTGAGGGATTGGGAAGTCCTACATCAACTTCCTACCAGTTTTTCCCATCCCATCTCTTGCCACTCTCCCCATCACTCTCGATGCCCCATCCAGATCAGTTCTGTCTTGATTCTTTGAAAATATCAACTCCATGCCTCACTCTACTCATGCACTTTTCACTTCCTGGTGTACTGTCCCCGGAATGTTCTCCTATACCTTTGCATAGCTGGTTAATTCTCAAGTCTCTTCTCAATAATTACTGAAAGCAGTGTGCCAAAGTCTCGCCAGTCACTGCATCCCACTTTATTTTCTTCTTATAGCTCTTTTCACAGATCGGAGTTTATCTATGTATCATTGTATACTTCCTATTTGCCTATTTACCTATGGTATGTACTTATGGTCTGTCTCTTCCATTAGAATAGAAATTCCCTGAAAAGATGGCTCTGCCAGTCTTTTCCAGAGGAGAGCCTGGCACAGAGTAGAAAACCACAGAAAAACATAGCGCCCAACCTGGCATAAGAAAAAATGGAATAATCTATAAAGTTAAACTTTCTAGGAGCCCATCACAGACTGAGGTCACAAGACAATCAATGAACTAAATTCCAAAAACTGATAAACGTCTTCAAATGGAGACGAGACCCACAAACTGGGTTTGACAGAGCATGAGTGAAAGAAATGACCTCTATTAACTGAGTGAATTCTAAAAGGCCAGATGGAGGCTGGTGTGAAAATTTAGAATGACTAAAAGCTCCAGACATGAGAGGAATCTTTATCCATTCACAGACAATGTTGCATGCACCTGCACTGGGCATTCCCAAGAAAGACTGAGGGAAGGGCAAGAGACTGGAGGATGTTCCTCCATGGTAAAGGCATGCAGAGGTCTATTGACAGACATGGAATGAGGAACCAGGCATGAAACACCGTCCATTTCCCTGAGCCCTTGTCTCAGAGGAGGCAAAAATGTAAGCCACTGAAGGATAGATAGGAAATCTTTCTGCCCAGGGCTCAGGTAAAATCCACAGCTTGTTGGCGGTTGGGGGGAGAGAAGAGTAGTAGAAAAATCTCTTTTCCCAGAGGAGAGGCAGAAAACATTTTTTGTCCCAGGATCCTGCATGGATACAAAGCAGAAGTCTGCTATCACTGGAGGAGGGGCAAGAAACGATCTCTTCTCCAAGAGCCTCCACAGACACAAAGAAGAGTTTGACTGTTATGGCTGCAGAGAGCAGCTGCACAGAAAATGTTCCACACCTAAGGCCCAGATGCACAGAGTATATGTAAGACAAGGGCTGGACCAGAAGAACTAAATATCCTCCTGTCCTCACAGTTAGCACAGCACTGAGTAACAAATAATAATCAGCTCCTCCTGGAGGAGAGGTGGTGCAGATATGCAGAGACAGCTGGAAGCTGAATAGAGTGAGAACATTGAGGAAACCACACCACACCTTGGGCCTCATTCCAAGAACAAGTTAGCAGCAGCCCACTGAGGGAGGTACTTGAAATCTGTGGTCAGTTTGCAAAAAAACCCAAAGCAAACAAACACAAATCCGGATCAATGATCATCTACATGGACTCAATCTGCTCCCCTACCCCCAACTAATGGCCTGATAAAAGAAGAGGCATGACTATTTCCAGGCAAAAATATGATTTGCCTGTCTCTACTATCTTTCTATACATAACGTCTGGTATGTAATAAAAAATGATGGGACATACATAGATACAAGCCGAAAATAAAAACAAAAACAAAAACAACCTCATAGTCAAGAGATAAGGCATCAACAGAGCTGCACTCAGAAACTCAGAGATAACATATATATTGGAACTATCATGCTGAGTCTTTAAAAGAACTATGATAATTTATATTAAAAAATCTAGTGAAAAACACGAACAGCATGCATAAACAAATGGGGAATTTCAGCATAGACGTGGAAAATTATAAAGGAATCAAGTAGAAATATTACAAAAAACCGCCAGGATATCCAAAATGAATAGACACCATGATGGGCTTATAATAAGACAGACCACACATGAAGAAAGGATCAGTGATCTTGAAGAAAGGTCGATATAGAAATTATCCAAAGCAAAATATATAGAGAAAAATCAATGACTAAAAGCAAACAGAGCATCCAAGAACTGTGAAATAACAATATCAAGTGGTCAAACATATGGGTTACTGAAGATCCAGAAGGAAAAGACAGAGAAAACAGAGCCAAAATTATAAACTTAAAATGGTAATGGCTAAGGCTCAAAGACAACAAATAATAGATCCAAGCAACACAGAGAATCCCAATCAGAATAAATACATTCACATACCAAAATAGAGAGAGAGCGTGAGATGGAGAGAGCCCATACACTGAGCCAGATCATAATAAAATTGCTGGAAATCAAAGTCAAAGAGAAAATCTTGAAGGTAGACAGGGATAAAAGAAACGTAACAAACAGGGCAGCAACGAATACAGCAGATATGCAGCTAAAAGTATGCAAGCAGGGAGACAATAGTGTGACGTCTTTAAAACACGGAAAGAAAAAAGAGATTAGCTGTGAAGTCTCAATTTGATATGCAGTGAAAATATCTTTGTGAAAATGAAAATAATTTTTTTTCAGATTTTCAGACAAAAGCTAAAAGAATCTAGTGTTAACTGACCTGCACTAAGCATTAAGTAATGTTAAATGAAATGCTTCAAGCAGAAGAAATCAGGTACTAGTTGGACAAAGAAATGAAATACACTTGAAATGATAAACAGGAAGGAAAACACAGAATATATTTTCTATTATTTTCAGTTGCTCTAAAGGGTGATGACTGAAAGCACATGAAAAGATGCTTGACACCCTTAGTCATCAGGGAAATGTTAATCAAAACCACCATAAACGGCTACTCCAAGGCCAGTAGAATGACTAACACAGAAAAGCTTGACAGTAACATGTTGGGTAGGACAGAGAGAAGATACCAGAAATTTTCTATGCTGCTAGTGGGAGTGCACAGTGGGGCAGCTACCCTGAAAACAGTCTAGCTCAGTCCCTCAAACAGTTAAACACACACTCATCACATGACCTCACAATTCCACTCATAGGTATCCACCCAAGAGACACGAAAATGTATCCACACAAAAACTTGCACAGGAATGTTCATAGCAGCATTATTCATTAGTAGCCAGAAATTGTAACCCACTAAAATGTCCATCAGCTGTCAAGTGGATAGACATGTGGTATAACCATATGATGGAATGTTATCCAGCATAAGAAACAATAAAATACCACCACCTACTAAAATATGAATGAATTTTGAGAACATGCTAGGTGATAGAAGCCAGTCACAAAAGATCACATATTATACAATATACATGTATTCATTTTTTAAAAATAGGCAAATCTATAGGGGCAAAGGCAGATTAATAGTTCCTAATGGCTGAGTGTCTTGGACCTAGGGGATCGTAGCCAAAGGACACAGAGGTTCTTTTTGAGGTGATCAAAATATTCTTTAAAGATTTTATTTTTTTTTATTTATTTGATAGACAGAGATTACAAGTAGGCAGAGAGGCAGGCAGAGAGAGAGGAGGAAGCAGGCTCCCTGCTGAGCAGAGAGCCCGATGTGGGGCTCGATCCCAGGACTCTGAGATCATGACCTGAGCCGAAGGCAGAGGCTTTAACCCACTGAGCCACCCAGGCGCCCGAGGTGATCAAAATATTCTAAAATTTACTGTGGTGATGATGGTACATATCTGTAAGTATAATAAAAGCCATTGATTTTTATGCTGTAAATGGGTTAACTGTGTGGTATATGAATTATATTTCAAAAAAGTTCTTAAACTTAAAAGAAAAAGAAACTTACTCTAAGGCAAAAAAAAAGAGTAATAACGTATTGTGAACTTCATAACATATGGAGAAGTGTACAAGGACAATAACACACAAGTTTGAAGGGAGGAAATGAGGGTTTACTTTTGTAATCAAATGAGAATACTACAGCTGAAAATACAATAACTGGAATGATAAACTCAATAACAATAAATTGGGGACAGAAAATGAGGATTCATGTCATACCACAGATGATGGTAGAAAATATTCAGATAAAGGCATGGAGAGAAAAAGGAGTGGAAACTGTGAGAAAGAACATGTATGTTTAATTAGAATTACAAAAAGAGAAGAAAAAAAAGAACACAAATAATATTTGAAAAGATAATGGCTAAAAAATTTGCAAAGATTCAGGAATGTCTCTGAAGTCGAGGGCCCCTGGGAGACTCAATTGGTTACACACCTGACTTTTGACTTTGGCTCACGTCATGATCTTGGAGTTGTGAGGTGGAGCCTGGTGTCAGTCTTCCCACTTAGCAAAGTGTCTGCTTGAGATTCTCTCTCTCTGCCCCTACCCCTGTTTGCATGCTCTCTCTCTCAAATAAATAAATCTAAAAAAAAAAAAAAAAAAAAAAAAAGAATGTCTCTGAAATCCAAGCAAAATAAATGCAAAGTATGTCGTATTTGAGTACATCATAATAGGTAAACTCCTGAAAACTGAGAGCAAAGAAAAACATTTTTGAAGACCAGAGAAAAAGGACTCATAACCTACAAAATTGCAACAAAATGACTTATAGCTGACTTCTAGAGAGAATTTGTGGAAGTAAGGAGACATTGCCATGGCACTTTCAAAGTATAGGCAGACATTATCAGCTAACCTGAAATTCAGTACTCAGGCAAATTTGCAAGTAAAACTAATGTGATTTTGTCATACATAAAGATAACTTGTTCCTAATAGTTCTGCACTAAAATTAAGCTGAAGATAATCTCTGATATTGAAATAAGGAACTGTAGGAAGAGTAAAGCAATAACGGGAAGGTCTTAGGTAGCTAAAACATATATAGAATCTAAGTACATAAATACAATAACACAAAGTGAAAGAGGGGTAAATGGAGATAAATATTTTACTTTGTATAATACCTTTAACATGGTTGACCTTTTTGATTTACACAAGGTATTATACACCAAATCTACAGAACACAAATTCTTTCTGAGTGCAAAACAAGCATTTATCAAATTGGTTACATCATAAAAAGAAAGCGGTTCTCAACATTTCCAATGATTGAAATAGTAGTGTCTTCTCTGACGGCATGGATTTAAGGTACAAATTCATTTCCAAAAACAAAACAAAACAAAACAAAACAAAAACCCCAAAACCTAGGAAATAGTCAGATGTCTTAACATTAGTGATAATCTTCTTAATGATGCATGGGTCAAAGGGTTACTTGTAATGGACACTGGAGAATATTTTGAGCCATGCATATAAGGAAATTTTTAATCACAAATACATCTATTAGAAGAGAAAAAAATAAGTGACTGAAATATCCATCTCGTGAAACTAGAAAAAAATTGAACCCAAAGAAAATGGAAGGAAAAAATAATAAAGAGCAGATAGTAATAAAATAGAAAACAAATATATAGTAGAGAAAAATCAGAACATACAAATTCTTTGGAAAGATTAATAAAATTGAAAATTCCTAATAATACTAAATGAGATAAAATGAAAGAAGCCACAAGTCAATATCAGTAATGCAAAAGAGGACATTACTACAGATCTTCCAGATAACTAAAAGAAAGTATTATCAACAACTTTATGCCAATAAACTCAATAGTAAAGATAAAATGCACACATTCCTTTAAAAAATACAGCTTATCAAAGCTGATAGGAAGAAAAAAAATTAAAATTCCAATTTTGTGAACTAATGTTAATTCTTTATTAAAAATCTATTGTAACAAAACTCCATGCCCATATAAGTTCACTTGTAACATTTGTTTTTAAACATTGAAGAAAGAAATAAAACCAACCTCACAGAAACTATTCCAGAAAATAGAAAGAGAAGACACTCTTCTCAACCACTTTTATGAGGCCAACGTATTCTTGATCTAAGAATCTTTTCAAGGACATTAAAGAAAGGAAAATTACATTCCAATCTCTTCCTTTAATATGGACACAAAAATTCTCCACAAAATATTAACAAATCAAATCCAAAGAAATGTAGAAGGATGATACAAGATGAGCAAATTGGGTTTATCCCAGGAACACAATGTTTGTTTAACATTAAAGAGTTAATCAATTTATTTGTTATATAAGTGGAATAAAAACTATGCTATCATTTCAACAATTGCAGAAAACCAGTTTGATCAAATTTACTATTAGTTCACAAAAAAATTCTTAACAAATTAAGAATTGACAAAAATTACCTTATTTAATGGATTTCTTATTTAAAAAAACCCTTCAACTAACATCATAATTAATGCTAAACTATTTAAACTTTTACCCTAAGAAACAAGACAAAAGTACCTGCTACCACACTTCTATTCACATTTTCGTGGAAGTTCTAGGCAGAGCAAGAAACCAAGAAAGGAAATAAAAGCCGTCATGATGGTGTGTTAGGTTCCTGTGACTGTTGTAACGAATCACCACAAATTTGGTGGCTTAAACAGAAATTTATTCTCTTATACAGGTCTGGAGACTAAAAATCCAAAGTTGAACAATTGTACTCTCGGGGGGATCTAAGGAAACATCTACTCCTTGTCACTTTCAGCTTCTGGTAGTTCCAGGCTTGAGACCACATCAGATTAATCTCTTCCTCCATGTCCATAAAACTCCCCTTGTGTGTGTCCTTTTCTTCTCTCTTATAAGGACACAACATGATGGCATTTAAGTTAATCCAAGACAACCCCCTTACCTCAAGATCATTAATTTAATTATATCTGCAAAGAGCCTTTTTTCAAAAAAAAAAAAAGGAATGTTTACAAATTCCAGAGATGAAGAGTTGACATCTTTGGGTAGCCACCAATCCACCCTAATGGAAAATGAGTAAATAAAATTATCATCATTTACGGACAACATGATTTTATAAATTACTAACTAGAAGAATCTGCAGATAAACTGTAAGATAAGTGAATTTGCTGAGGTTGCTGGATACAAAACACTGTTTTAAAATTAATTGAATTTGACACCTAATCAACAAACAACTAGAAAGTGAACTTTTAAAAAGATATCATAAACATTAGCACAAAAACCCACTGAATTTCTAGAACTGAGTCACATAAGTGATTCATAACACCTCTAATTGAGGGACATCAGAGAAGGTCTAAATAACTAGAGGGGTAGATCATGGTTCATAGATTGAAATGTTCAATGTTGTAAAGATGTCAGTTCTCCCTACATTGATCAATGGCTTCAAGGCAATTCAAATAAAATTTTTCATTGCTTTTTAAAATGGAAGTTGACAAGCTGATACTTGAATGTGTGTGGGAACACAAGGGGACAATAATAATCAAGATAAGCTTGAAAAAGAGCAACAGCAATGTTGTTCTTACGCTACCAGACATCAAGACTTAATATAAAAATGAAGTAATTAATATAATGGTATAAGTAATGAAGATACACTGGCATACTCATGGGAAAGAAAGTCCAGAAAGAGAGCAGCACTAACATTATTACTCTTTCCTTAAGTATTTTCTTCTTCCAGAGTCCCACCCTCTCCCCATCCTTCTTGGCTTATCTAGCATACTTTTTTTTTTTTTTAATGAGAAAATTGTCTATACATTGATCTTAACCCTCTACTACTATAATCTTCTGGAGGGGAGTAACAAATCTACTACCTCTTTATATATAATAAATGCGAGCACCCTCTGTAATTTCACTCACAGAAAGGAGACCCTGCAGAGAACTTTCTAGATGAGCCAATCCAACTCTTATGTCTTACTGAAGAGCAAGCTTCAATTTGAGAGATAAAGCAACCTGCCAGAGTAATGTACATAGTTAGTGGAGAAACTAAACCTAGAGTCTAGGTAAGAGAAATTCTAAGCTGACAGTCAGGAAATTCTAACATCTGACTCCCTATGAAAAACACAAAGAATATCCTCTAACCCCCTATTAAAAAATAGCCTTTGCTCTTTGTATATTTCTTATAATATTAGGATCTGTTTTCAATTAAGACCTGGCAAGTTTCCTCAGAATGGATTTTCATTTATAGAGTCAATCCTCTGGGGAAGGAGTAGGATGGAAGGGAAGGCAGGAAAGGGAACTCCAGCATCTCTGAGCCCTCCCTGCTCTGTTCACTCTAAACCTTGAGCAGAGAAGACATCTTGACAAGTGTTCCTGGGAGTGCTGTTGGAATGGGCCAATGAGGAATGATAAGGCAGCTCCCACTATAGAAGACAGGAGAAGAAGGAGACTCCAGCAGTTGACTGTGAGCTAAATGAAGGCAAAAAAGTTCGATCTTGTGGGCCACAATGTGAGTTCTAAATTGATTTCCCCTTTGAAACTCTATCATGTACAAAAGTTCATTTTGTAAGGCGTCATGGGAAGAGCCATAATCCAGATCTAAAGACTGTTAACAGACAGTGGTCCTGCCTCTCCTCAGAGGTCAGTGCTGAGGGACAGAAGTAATCTGAGGGCACTCTAAGGGGAAGGAGGATCTTGGGGGAACAAAAGGAGCTGCCTTAATGGTCTGTGGACCCATCTGAGCCGGAAATCTCTCTATTGCACGCTTTTCTGCATTGCAGAATTGAGTTATCTTATGAAGGAAGTTACTTGAATCTTCTGCTTCCTCTGGCATGTGAACCACATGCCAGAGTGCTGGGAAATCTGACCTCACCTCTTCACATGTCTGATCATACCTCTCTCATCAGAAAATTGGTCTCCTTAATCCATGGGCAGGTTAGTTCACAAATAGGCAATCCAACTTCTCACAAGCCAATTTTCCGTCTGTCTCTCTCTCTCCCCTCATGCTTCTGTCACAACTTGAAGCTCTCTGGTGGGATATGCATTTGCATCTGGTGGCTGTGAAATGAACTGCCAACAATCGGATGGGAGAGAAAAGAGCTGGGACAGGCATCTGAACACCAAGAGGCCCAGCCATCACAGATCCTAGCAGCATTGCAACAGGAACAGAAAGAAACTTCCAGAGATAGGAAGCAAGACTCTTCCCACTAGGGAAAAAAAAAAAAAGTTTAACCTTAAGTTCCAAATCACCACAGCTAGCTGCCTAAGAGAGTCAACCAGGCTCTCTTAATGGAAATAACCAGTGGGCAAGGGTTAACATCTCTACCTGTAAAATCTCATCTGTCTCAGCCATGATGGACAGGTCCATGTCAAGACAAGGTAGCTACAGTAAGAGAAAGAGCCTTTTTTTCCTCTCTCACCCCTCCATAATGCCCTGTTGTGTCTGGGATGGCATGGGGATAGAAAGTATAGGAAGAAATTTTACCACATCAAACTGTCTCAATCCCCTTTCTTATAGCTGTTATGGAAAATGGAGGAAATCTTTAAGCCCTTGGTCCATATGTTTTAAAAAATAATTATAAAATAAGAGAAATATGCATTTCATGCATGAAGCATTTTAAGACACTGGAGTATGAATTTCACAAAAGCCCACACTTAGGTCAGAACACTGGTTGGCATTCATCATTTACTATAAACCTTGACTTTAGTGCCTGGATTCCTGGGGAGCCCGTGTCTGCTTCAGCAGCTCCTGCCAGCTTTCTGAGTTCATAGCTCTCTGGTATCACAATTTCACATTGTGAGAGAATGTGTCATTCATGACATACTCCCATGGTCCTTGGTACAGCCCATGGTGAAAATGGCCAACCACTATGTTCTCTGTGGTTGCTCTTGTTTTTCCTTTGGAAGGATTTCAGGAGAGATTTGGTAGATTTTTTAGGAATCATGGGTTTTTGGGGGGAAAACAGTATGACCACTTATTTATTGAAACATTATACAGTAGAACAGAATGTTCAAGGTGACAAGTCTTAGGGCTAGCCTGCCTGGCTTTACTTCTCATCGCCATTAACTACCAGCTGTGTGGACTGAGGTTCTCTATGTCTCAGAAAATCTTTATACATGATAAAATGGAGGTCATTACAGAACTTAGCTTCATACAATTTTTGTATGTAGAGAAATTCTTTGCTGACGAATACATATTGGCTGGTAGCATTAAAACTTAAGAGTTCCTCAACATCCGTACAGGAAACTGGCTTTTATTTGTCCTTTTAAAAATAAAAATAAAAATAAATAAATATAATAAGGTAGAAAAGAGGGGAAAAAAACATTCTTGTTGCCTTTCCTCAAAAGAAAACATTAGTTTAAATTTAGTATGTTTCCTTCTGGTCTATTTATGACATAGATAAAAACATAGCACACATAGCTAAGAATTGGCTATTAATCCCAATCAAGGAGATGCCTTGTAAACATACATGTCCTGGGCGACTTATCTCATTTTGTTTGAAGCACTGTCCAGAGTGGTCTCTGTGGTCCTTCCATTGGAGCACTCCAGCTTCCTCAGCCAGAGGGCAAAAAAAGATCTCTCATTTTTATAAACATAGGTCTAGGCATATGATAAATTCTCAATAAATAGTTGTAGAATAGGATTGCAAAACCATGGGGTTATTTATTATTGTTATGGTAGTAATAATATTGAAAATCTTAGAGAGGGAAGGACCACAAACCTTGTTTGCTGGAACAGCTGATGTTTCTTTCCTTTTTTTTTTTTTTTAAAGATTTATTTATTTATTTTAAGGGGGGAAGGGACAGAGAGAGTGAGTCTAAGCTCCACACTGAGCCCAACACCCAGCTCAATCTCACATGACCCTGAGATCACAACCTGAGCCAAAACCAAGAATCAGATGCTTAAGTGACTCCTCCACAGAGGTGCCTCTTAAATAGTTGATGCTTCTAAGTGACAGTTACTATTAATGAATTCAAAGAATTTCCAAGTACTACCTTTTGAGGATAACTTTTGGTCCCATTAGGGGTAACATCAAAGTTTAAGAGCTGGTTTGGAAGTTTTTATAGAGGAGCAAAGATACTTGAGTAGCCCAGACCAAAGATGGCTGCTTATTAAACTCCTTAAGAGCCCACTGAAGGAGGGTCACAGATGGTGGGATGATAGAGGAAAGGCACATCTATTCAGTTGGCCCCATCAGGTGGAGAGGTTGTCATAGTCAGGTTGATCTCACCTTGGATACTCTCCCAGGACTGGATCTCACATTGAAGTCAGTGTTTGTCTCTGAGTTCCACCTCCTCATCCTCTTCTAGGTGGGAAACTTATTCCTAGACTTGTTGAGCTTCTTCTGCCCTATCCAGAATTGACTCCAGGAAATCAACCTTTGTTTGCCATTTGTGTGTCACTAGGAATGAATCACTGTGCTCCTGCCCCCAGGTGGCTTAATTCTTCAAGCCTCATCTATACTGTGGAGGTATTTCTGGATCCCATGTCAGGCAACAGGGAAGGGGAGAATTTGGAGCATTAGATCCACCCCAGGTCCTGGATTTGTACTACAAAAATGGTCACAGTATACTGCCTGCCCTTGCTCTTATTTTCCCCAATGCTCCTGGAACCCTCCTTCTAATGACCCTGACTTTGGTATTCTTCCTATCTTCTTTTCAACCACAGAGCGGCACAGGTGGATTTTCTCATTGGATCTTTACAGTAATTAGTACAACTGGTAGGGAAGAAACTATTATTTCCATTTCACAGATGGAGAAATTAAGATTTCAAAAGACCTGTCAAAGCAAAGGTATCTAGAGTTTAGTGGCAGAGCCAGGAGTAGAATCCAGTGCCCTGACTTAGGCCCAGAACGTCCTCCTCAGCAGCATACCACCGTGGAGAGGTGTGTCTGAAGTTAGGATCAGTACCCCTTTCTGGTCTTACTTGTTATTCAAGTAAGGACCAGCCTTTGGTGGAAGAGGTTGTTTGACCTTAGTGAGCTTCCACACACCTCCACAGATCTGCCCATTGGTGAGAGGAGAGGTACGGGGCAGGGCGGGTGGTCAGAGTGGCTGTACTTGGCCTCTACTATCACCACTCCCTGAGGTGGTCCAGGACTCCTTTCTAGTAGCTGAACATTTTTTTTTCCCAACCCTCTGGAGAAATAAGGTCTTATATGAGCAATCTTTTTATTTTTAAAAAGATTTTATTTATTTACTTATTTATTTGAGAGAGAGAGAGAGAGAGAGGGAGAGAGCACGAGTGTGGGGAGAGGCAGAGGGAGAAGCAGACTCCCTGCTGAGCAGGGAGCCCAACTCAAGACTGGATCCCGGGACCCTGAGATCATGACCTGAGCCAGAAGGCAGATGCTTAACCACCTGAGGCACCCAGGTGTCCCTATATGTGCAATCTTACACATCTCCCTATTAATCCCAAGTCAAAATTCACATTTTAATAGTCTATATGTACTCTTTACTCCCTTTTGTTGATCTCTGGTTGCCAAGGTATCACTGCTGCTGATATGTGTTGAGGGAGAAGAGCTGTGGAGACAGTCTGCCAGGTGAGCCATGTTAATATGGAGGTGGAAGTTACTTGTCCCAGTCTATCAGTTCTGAGGCTGACAAGGTAACAAGAGCCATTACTCTCTGAGTATTTCCTTGACTACATGCCCTTGGTGTCAAACACAGATAATATATTTAATGTGTAATATGTGTGTTTATATCATATATATATTTTAAAGATTTCATTTATTTGTGTGTGTGTGTGTGTGTGTGTGAGAGAGAGAGAGAGAGAGAGAGAGAAAGTAAGCATGAGCAGGAGAGGGGAGGGGAGAGATAGAGGGAGAAGCAGACTCCCTGCTGAGCAGGAAGCCAGGTGCATGGCTTGATCCCAGGTCCCCAAGATCATGACCTAGGCCAAAAGCAGATCCTTAACCCACTGAGCCACCCAGGCGCCCCTATATCATATATTTACATGTACATATTTATCCTGTATAAAATATTTGAGGAATTGATTTGAATTGAATTAAATAAACAAAAACTATGGTGTAGTAAGGTCTATAACAGACGTTTGAATAGGACTACTTATACTTCAGAATAGAATAAATTAGTCCGTATTAAATTAGTCCTCTATTATACATTATCTGTTCAGTTGCTCCTGTGTTATAGGAGGATCTGTCCTCTTGTAAGTGTGGAGACAAAGGAGATGGTAGCAGATGATCACTAGGAGTATCAGGATTGGAACATGACACTCACAGGCTTAAATCTGTTTTGACACCTATAGCTATCCGAGATCAAGTTAACTAACCTTCCCCAGTTTCAACTCTGCCATCTATAAAATGGGTGTAATAACAGCCCCAGAATTCATGTAAAGCACCTGGAACAATGTTCAGTAGATATCAGGCATTGGTGTCATTGCTATTAACGGGATGAGAAGACAGTGTGGGGTGGTTATGAGGGGGTAGACCTAGAGAGAGCAGGGTAGACGGACTTTCCAGCAACTATTTCAAGGATGAGCTGCAGAGTGGGAGTCTGCAGATAGAAGGTCAGTTCTGAGTCTATTTCAAGAGTCAGGGATAACAAGGAGGGCTTGAACTAAGAGGGTGCCCATGGAGGTGGTGAGGACAGGATGGATTTGAGAATTCTTTAACAGGTAGAATCAGAGGGACTTGGTGGTGGGAAGGAAAGAATTGAGAGTAACACCCATGGTTCAAGTCTGGGAGACTGGATGGTGTCATCAACAAAGAGATGCTTTCTGGGAGGAAATGATGAGCTCAGTCCTGAGCCTGTTCCCCTCCAAGTGCTGTGGGATCCACAGGTAGAGATGACTATAGTCCATGGGACATGTGGCTCTGGGCTTCCGCTTTCTCTGTGTCTTTCAAAAATAAAGACAACATTTGGATAATATCTACATAGGAGTAGTAGGGAAGCCGTGTGTGTGTGAAATATCACCCAGGGGTAATACGGAACAGGCTTTCTCAGTTTTGACACTACTGACATTTTGGATAGGATAGTTTCTATTGTGGTGGTGAGGAACTGTCCCGTGCATTGTAGGACATTTAGCCCTGCACCTGGCCTCCACCCACTGGATGCCAGGAGCATCCCCTCTCCCTAGGTACAGCAACAAAAAATGTCTCCAGCAGTTGCCCTGGAAAGCCACAAACAGAGGTGAAGTTTATTTTCATATGGTTTTGACCTCCAGCCAGTTGCGACTGGCTAGAAGAAAGGCAGGAGTCCAAAGAATGGAACCCTGAAGTCTACTAATATTTAAAAGGAAGACAGAGGGATAAAAGTGTGTACCAGCACGAGAGGAGAGTTTCAAGAAAGAAGTGTTTGGAAAATCCACCTCTTTAGAAAACAAAAATCTCTGAATTTGGTGCTAAGGAGGTGCCCGGTGACCTTCTTCACAGGACTGACCTGGCGCAGGGGCTCGAAGGTGGAAATAAATAGATGGCATGGGCGAGTCAGGGAAAGTAAACTCTGCTTTCAGTAACCTTGAGTAAGAAATGAAGGCGTGAAGAGCACAGTAATTAAAGGGGTGGAGCATGAAAGGAGCGTCTTCTAAGGAATGAAACCTCTTACATCGTGCTCGCTGGTGAGCTCTGTGAAGGCGATGGCCCTGTCTTCCTTCTTTGTGAAACGTCATCCCAGATTTATAGAAGAGGCTCAAGAGATACATGTCGGTTATATCAGGGACTTGTTTTGTACCCTTTCTTGGACCGTGGATATTTTAAAACAGCTCCAGGAAGAAAGCGATGTTTAACACAAAAGGATGAATCACATATGGCAGAATTTCAGACATGAGTCAGAGATATTTTGGGTGTAGACTTGCCTTGTGTCCTGTGAGCAAACCACCTACTCACTCACCTCCCATTTCCCATATGAACCGATTGTTCTTTTCACTGCCAACAAGACTTCATCCCCTAACTCAAGCCATGGGTAATCATTTCACCCTTGACTAATTGACGGTGACAAATGGCTACTAAATTGGGCAGATAAGGAGAACAAATTTGGTGTCCTTGTCTTTCCCAGACTCTTCAGGCTGGGCGAGATTGGAATGTTGTTCCCTGGGATTGAATTGCACAAAATTGTACTGTCAATCTTAAGGACGTCTGCCTGAGCTAATGAGATGCAAATAGTGACACATCAGAAAAAGAGCCCAACTGAAAAATTCATAACTTATGATGTTGTCCTAAGGGCGGCAGCAGAGTACATAAAAGGAGAGGGAATAAGAACACAGCTCACAGAATGACTTTTGAGTGATGAGTTGTTGGTTTATCTATAGCTTATGAGCCTAATCTCAGCCTCAAAAGATGAATGAGAAGAGATTCTGAGAAAGGAAATCTCTTATTCCAAGACGCGGAATTGTCATTTTGAAAAGCCACAAACAAAGGCAAAGTTTATTTTCATTTGGTTTTGACCTCAGTCCGTGTCTTCTCCCCCAGAAGAACTCATAACCAGAAATGGGTTTTTGTTTTAAATTTGGTAACCGATATCACTTAACCAAGAACCATCCCAGACCATAGCCACGGAGAAGCGAGGACTGATGGAGACCTCACTTACTCATGGCCATGGGTTACCGCTCTCAGCCTGCTGTCTGCCTCCTAGCGGTAGCTTGGTTAACGTGTGTTGAGCTAAGAGGGAGTGATTTTTTTTTTTTTTAACTGATGCAGTTTAAAGTCGGATTTTGACTATCTGATTTGATTTTACATAAAAACTCAGAAAAGTCAGTCTAGCTGACACCCTTGGCTTTGAGGAGAACAGCTCTTAGGTGAACCCCAACTTTTGATGTATCGCTAAACAGCGAGCTTAATCAGAACGCCTTTCTTGAAGCCCACATGATAAGCAGTGACATGCTAATTGAAATGTACTTTCCCCAGTGAACCACTTAACAATTTATATAAATATCAAAGCCCCGGGCTTTACTGTCAGTCTTTGTTTTGGAATGAGAAATTTATAAAAAACATATGTTTCCAACTGTCATTGACAGAGCGTTCTGAAAATATGGCCACTGAATCACATCCGACTTCTCTTTCTGCAGACACTGAACTAGTCAGGGTGCATTTCTCTGTTAATAACATCTTTTTTTTTTTTTTTTTTTTTTTTTTTACTTTTTCTTTTTTCAGAAGGAATCTACTCTGCATTGGGTTTCATTACCAAATTCCGGGGAGCTGTTAATAATGAAGGCAGTGTCGAAGAAAAGAATGGCCAGGGAGAAGGAGCTAATGTATTTGAAATTCTAATTCTGAAAGATGAGAAAAAGGGAATCAATTATGAGAGAATGGTAATACTAATAATGAATAATATTGTCTCGAGGTAACTGTTAGATATGAGTCTTGGCCAAGTTCCACGACTGGAAGTAAAATCCTTTCCAAATCTGGAGACCTTCCTGCATGATTTGGGAGAGGGACAGTCAGACTGCGATCCGAAGTCTGGCTTGCAGAAGGACTCAAAAAGTGTGAAATCCTACAATAACTGTATCATTGTGCCAGACAGAGCCTCTTTTGTCTCCTTAAGCTATCGGACTTTCCCATAGGGTTCCTTACCTCAGACATGCCTCCAATCGTGTTGCTTAATGAAAAATGGCACTCAGGACAAGGTAGCTTTCACCGACGGCCGTACATGGAGGGCATTCGAGTAATTCTAGTCCTATGGGAGAGCAGGCCAGGCTTGGGAGGCTTGGGAAAATGAGTTCTGAGAGTGGCACCCAGGGAACCTCCCGGCTGGTGGGGCGCAGCGAATGGGTTGTATGTCAGCCGCTGCCCTCCGTGAGCCTCTCTGACGCATCTTGAAAATGCCACGGACGCTGAAACCCATGCAATTGTTTTGTTTCTGGTCTACATATAAATCTTTTAATTGCATGGCCTAAGCCTTGAGACATTTATGTGGAATTGTTCTGGGGGGGAAAAAAAAGGAAGGAAGAAAGGAAGGAAGAGGAAGCCTGCTGGCAGTCAAGCGATCTGCATTTCATTTCAATTTAGATAGTTTCGCTATACATTTTTTTCCCAAGGTTTCCTGGATTTCGATAATATATCTTTCATCACCAGATCACCAAAAACTGGTTGCATTGAGCTGTCCCTGGGGCTTTGGAGTGGATATCGGGGATTACTTTATAACTGGGAACTTATGAATTGTATTGGGTTTACAAATGACTTGTTTTTCTCAGTTTAATGGTCAAACTATGAAACTGATAACTTATTCCTGGAAGGGTATGTGTGTGATATGTTAATGGGTCTTTGAGAACAGGATTAAAATGCAATCAAAACACACACACACAACTAGTTTTAAATAAGACATTTGCTGGGTAGATGGCTCTGACTGCCAACGATTAGAGGCTTTTAAAATGTCCATTTTAATGCATTCTCTTTACCCTTGACATACCTATCCCTCCCCCTCTAAGAGCTTAGGGTTGATTAAAACTTTTTGGCAGCTATCATTTGACCTTGCGACCCAAGCAAGGCATTGTGCAGCCCAGTGGACTTCTGGCAAGAACCAGCAGCGAGTGGAGAAACCCTGAGCGCCATTGTTCCCTGACCTGCACTGCAGAAGTCTCTGGGTGCTGAGGGTGCTGTGCTGGGAAGGGCAAGCAAGCAGGGCACCTTTCTGACCACATCTGTTTCATTTGTGATCAGTCTGATGGCTGTAGCAGGAGTGGGGGGCGATAGGTGTGTGTGTTGGGGGGGGATTTCTATAAAAAACAGGTTTGGATTTCCATTTTATTGGAATGAAAGACCCTGCGCTTGCCAAATTGCAAACTCATAGAAATATCCTGGGCTGGGAGCAGGGAATTCAGCTGCAGCCTTTGGAGAGGAGGTGATTTATGGCCGGCCAAAGGAAGAGTCCAGGTCCACACAGTGAGGGAGGTGGGAAATGAGAAGGCCGACCGAGAAAATGTAAGCAGCACTGGAATGTTCCTGCCTCTCCAAACGCTCTCTCCGTATAACATTGCGAGGAGTTGGGTGTAAACGAATCAGAAACATATGGATTAAACTTCCCTCCGAGTGGGGGAAAGAATGGGAAACAATGATTGTCAAACTGGGGGTGTGGCTGATTCTAATGTGAACTCACTTGAAAAATATCCCAGCTGACTGACAGATGAAAGGTCTCCCCGTGATGGCCTCTCTCCAATTTTGGAGGGCAGTTACCCTGAAAGCTGATAGTCGAAACTGCCTCTATTATTCCCGAGATGATAGATGTTCTGGCGTTCATAGCCTGTCCCTTCCTGTACCCTCTGCCTCCAAGGCCACCTCCAAACCGTAAGGTCTTTCCATTGTCCTCGTAGGATACCCCTTGGTTGTCCCTGCTCTTATCTTTTTAGGTTCCTTTTCAGCACAGTGATTTTACTGGTCATTCCCCACCCCACTTCTCAAGGTATGGATTAAAAAATGCACGTTGTTTAAAGTTGCAACATCGTTTCTCTGCCACATGCTTCCTATGCACGACCATTTGGTTTAATGTTCAAAAAAATAAGAAATTTCATTTGGAGAGTTTGTAGTTCTGTGACATGTGGCTGGGTTGCTGGAGTGACCTGCACTGGGATAAGGTGCCCTTGACGGAAGGTTGGAGGAGTGAGAGATGGAGGATTATGAAAGCGGCTTCTGCAGGTAATCTGAATCTGACGCCTAACATAGCTGTACAGTTCTACGCGGGCATGGAATAATCGTCATGACATTTTTGGACTGCAGACGATGCTCTGGGACGATGCTAAGATTTCAGTGTGTCCTCTGGGAGTAACTATGAGAGGGAGAGTGTATGATACCCATTTTACAGATGGGAAAACTGAGGTGCAGAGATGTCAATCACTTATTTATGTGTACAAAGCTCGTAGCACATGGGAGGGCTACATTGAGGCCCCTCAGGGGCAACATTTGAGAGAGTGCCCCAAAACTCAGGAATCCAGATAAATTCTCTTTATTTTTTATTCTTTTGCTTATTTTAGTTAAAAACATATTTTTGCTCAAGTAGAGTTGACGCACTGTGTTACATTAGCTGTATTCGTTTCAGGTGTACCAGATAAATGGTATGTAAAAGTAAGATTTTTTAAAAAATTGAAATTCATGCAAAATAATTTGCATTGAGCATGTTATCACAATTTTAAAGAAAGACAGACTGTGACCCTGCACTTATACCATCCCCCACCCCTTCAACCTCAGTCTGGGCTCTGGTGCTCACAGCTCCGTGGATGTAAGAAATTGGGACCCCACCCTGCTCTTGACAAGTGTCTCCACCGCCTGCCAACGGCCCTGTCCCTGGTATCCACGTCCTCAGAGAGACAAAGTCAGAAGTGAGAGAGGGTTGAGTGGACTAGGGGTGAAGCAAGCACACCCAGCTCTGAGGGAAGGAAAACCATTGAACCCAAGTGACAGCAATGTAAGGGGGAGGGAGGGACCAAGAGTAGAGCTTGAAACCAGGACTGCCCAGGGCTGTGGAAAGAAGCAAAATTGGGCAGGGAGTGCACCCAGGGCTGGAAGAACTGTTGGGGTTCGTAGTCCTGGTTGTTCCAGACTTCCCAGCTCTTTGAAGGGGGCTGACTGCACAGTGGGGTCAGGACTGGACTCCACAAAGCCCCTGCATGAGAGCCTGCATGCGGGGCGGGAGGTCTTCAGGCTGGGGGGGTGGGCAGGGATCCCCGGGGTGGGCCGAGGCTGGGAGATGGTAAGGAAATTGGCAGTGGGGGTGGGAAGGGAATTTAGGGGAATTGTGAGTCATCAGCGGAGAGAGGAGCCAGCCCCACCACCCACTTCAGGGAAGGACTCCTGGGGAGTGTTTACAGCCAAACAACTGATTCCTCTTCATCACAGTGGTGACTGCTGTTCTTCTCTTTAGAGGTGGGGAAACTGAGGCAATGGCCATCAAGTTTCTTGCCCAATTCATGATTTCCATGAGGCAGAGGTGGACTGTGAACTCCAGCAGGTGGTTCCACTGGTCTGGACCCCCTCATGGGACTGGGAGATGTCAGGGCAGTGTGGAAGACCAAGAGAGGGAGCTTCAAGTCCCTTCCAACTGTGAGCCATTGGTCCCACTTACCAGGATAGGCATACCTCGACTGGTCAGGACGGGGGTGTGGTCTTGTCATAGCTCTTGGTTCATCTCCTTCCCTTCTATTTGTGGATGACCTGGGGTGGACACTCTATCTCATGTCACTTTGTCTTCCTTTCATCCTTGATGAATGAGTAAGCGAACAAATGGTATACCAGAGAATATTCCATGACTTACTTACATCTGTTCATATTTAGCTAAAAGTAAATGTTTGTGATTTCCATTATCAATTGCCTACAAGGGGACCTGGAGTTTCTCTTCTGTTTTTTTTGGTGGTTTCATGTCCTTCTGCCAGAAAAAAGCACTACCATCCTCTATAATCCTAGGGGGCTTGCCTGGGTCACAGTGTGTTTGAGTATTTGTCTTTCTAATCGTTATTCCATGGAAGACCATAGAACATACACAGGAGAGGACAGTGGGGAAGATGCCAGAGAATTCAGTTCATAGCTCCTTGGCCCAGTGATGTGATGTACAAATAGCTCCTTGAGTTTTGGAGATGACAGCATGCTGAGTGCATGACAGGTAATGAAAGAGGATTGTTCCCACACATTATTTTTATGGGCTCATTGGCTCCAGTTGTAGAATAATAGAAATAAATCCTTTGAAAACATAGCATCACACTTCCAGGTAGACTTAGCACTCTGAGAACAATCAGTGCAAGCTGCAGCCTGGCCAGGGATGAGCACTGACTTTAAATCATCTTGGGTAGCAAAAGGTGTGGGATAAAAGATAAGGAGTCTACATGGCCCCATTTCCCACTCTCATATCTGTGACAGTCATCACTAATCAATTATAACAAATTCTCGCACTTGGCCCAGTTCAATATCAGAATTCTCAGTACAGTGTTTCAGGGAGTCATTCCCAATCAGTTGGTGTTGGAATGAGGATGGAAACTTATTTGCCAACTATGTTCTTTCTATAGGGAGGCTCATGTTGAATTTAGTACTGTTTGATAACTAAAGTGAGTTTGACTTTTTAATGATGGAAAGTACCACCTATATACTATATATTTGACTTTATATAGTCAAATTTATTATAGACTTTATATAGTCAAATATATAGTATATAGGTGGTACTTTCTTACTCAGCTCTGAAGTGGGAAAATAATGATAAATCCTGCAGGGCTATTGAAGTGATTTATAATGTTATACATTTAAAGTGCCTAGCAGAGTACTGGGACATTCAGTTAATTGTGGCTTCTACTATGACTGGCTTTGAGCCCTGAAGAGCTTGAGATTTCACTTGGTCCATGGAACTGCATCTAAAGGAGTTGTGTGTACTCCTACCATACAATAGTGCACTCTTCACACAGGTCCAGTGTGTTTTAAAATGCAAATCTGACAAGTGTAATTCTTTTCTTTAGAGATTTTCAAAGGCTGCATTCTGGTAGGAAATGGTGAGCTTACTCAAATGGTAAGGAGGGAAGTTCAATACAGGGATTGTATAAAAGTGTGGGTAGGACGAAGGGAAACAAACAAGGAATGGGTAGCCACAATGGGAGTCATCACCACCTGGAGTTTGAAGGGTCAATTTGAGGGAGTGGCTGTAATGCAGACATTTTCAATGGGGTAATACTCCCCAGGGGGAAAAATTGGTTGGGGGGTTGTGAAAAAAAGTTTCTTTTTATGTACAGAGCGCATGTATGTGTAGAGCACACAAACACACACATGCAATACATAAACACATCTCACTGGGGAATGATTAGGAAGACAAAATGTCTTAAAAATTTCTGTGGGGAGGTGATAATGGAAAGAAGATTGAGAAACGCTGTTGTAGCTAAAGGATTGTGCCATCTAACAAAATCTATGACCTCACTCGTTGCCTGTCCTCTGATCTGATAGTCTGCACACACTGTCTGTGGGTGGAACCCAGCTAGAAGCCAAAGCCCAAGGGAGCTTGTTGATACAGACCAGGAGGTTGGCCTCCTGGGGCCCTGAGCAGGGTGAGGAAGGTAGAGGAGGTGTTTGAAGGGACAGATGGAGAAGAGCCAACAGCAGTACCAAGAGCTGTTAGGACAAAAAATCATAGACTTATTTTGGCTCATGAAGGTCTGGACAACTGTCTCCCACCCTCACACCCCTTTCACTTGACTTCACCAGTTTCTCAAAGATTGAGCTAGCTATTGACTCAGAAGGCTGTGCCCTTGAACATGCTGTCCCTTTCATATGGTACATGTTTTCTTCCCTCCTTCTTATCCTTCCACTCTCAGCTTCAATGCAACTTTCTCAGGAAGACTTCCTTGACCCCCCTGGCAGAAATCTATTTTCCCCATTATAATTTCTCCAAGAAGTACTTAGGGCTTCTTCTTTATAACACTAATTATAATTGTAATTGTAATGTTTATTTGTGTAATCATTTGTTTAACTTCTGTCCTTATGTAATTATGTCCTTGTTCCTTATGTCCTTATGTCCTTGTGTAATCATTTGCTTAACTTTTGCCCACCAGACAAAATGTTTTATGAGGTGACAACTTAACACATAGTGAAAGTTCAATCAATATTTCATGAATAGATATGGGCCAGCAGGAAATAAGTACACCAAGGGCACAGGAGCTTCCTGAAACCACTGTCTGTGTTAGAACATAGCTTTAACCACTTATTAGTTAGGTGATTATAAGCAAACCTCTCTTTGTTTCGAACTTTGCTCATCTATGAAATGAGGATAATAATAGCAGCTAGTTCATAGGGCCGGGGAGAGAACAAATAAGTTAGTACATGTAAAGTGCTCATGGGAATTGCTCAATAAATGATTTCATCATCATCATCATCATCATCATCATCATCATCAAAACTTCATTGTGAAATTCTACTGTCCACTGGCTGTTTGGTGGACGTTCACACTAGTCAGAGGTGGGGGGAAGAGGGTATGTTACCATTAAATAGTACTGACTGTCACTGTATCATTTTTGGCACTAAGAACCCAGTTCTCTTGAAACCAGATCCTAAAAACCATTTGGTTTTTCATTTGTCATACAGTAGCATCTGGGGAAGAGTTATTTGATGACAAGTCAAATTTACCCTTTAAAAAGCAAAGATTCATCTTTTTGCTATTGAGATGGTACATGAAGTCTTGTATTGCATTGCAAGTCCTTGCTTTGTTGGTTTTTCCCCAAGATTTTGCTGCTCACTCAACACCAAACAAATCAGGGACAAAGGTGGAGAGAGGAGAGCAAGTGGCACCAGAATGGCTCTGAGTTCCCAGGGACATGGTCTTGGGGCGGTCAGAAGTCAGAATTGCTTCCTGGGAGGTCACTGGGAGATGCAGGGAGACACCTGAGGGGCTACTCGTGACACAGAGGGTGGGCTCGGAGGATGAAGGACCAGGAGAAGCAGGCAAGGCAACAGGAGTGACACCCCTAGATGCAAGCTCTGCTGGCACCTGTGAGACCCACCTAATATGTTCTTCTGGAGGGAGCATCTGCTGTGTGGGGACAATTTAATGAGATTGGACATACCACACCAACTTTTGCATGCAACCTTTTAGAGATTTCTTTCTGAAGCTAGTCGCAGGCTGCATTGAGGAGTCTTGTGCTAGTCAGTACCTTCCCAGTCTGTCCTTTAAAAGAGGGACAAAATGAGGTCTAAACAGGTCAAGTGACTGACCTCAAGCCACTCTGCTATGACAAAATCGGTGTGTGATCTCAAGTCTCCCTGATTCCCCGTTATTGGCTTCCTTGACTTTCCTTTCAGTCTAGCTCTTAGCTCCTCTTGTCACCCTCTATTCAGACTGTAGAACTTAAAATTCATTCCCATAAAGTCTCGCAAGCAAATCAATTCCTTGAGCCACACCTCCTGAGTGGGCATCAAGACAATCTCTCTCTTTCTCTCTCTGTCTCTGTCTCTGTCTCTCTCTCTCTCTCTCACACACACACACACACACACATATTACCTGTTAGCCCAGCTCCGTTTCTGGAACCTGAGTGATGCCAGCACCATGTGTCCTTGATTTTTCTGAGTGAACCGTGCATTTGACATGGAGGGGGGCACGCATGGCCGAACAATCACTGTCACAGAGGGAAGAATTTATGTTCGCATCTGTGTCTCACCTCTTTTCACATCTGGTCTTGCTGGGCCTTTGGGAATTTGTTGGGGAAGGGGAAGGAGAACAGTGAAGAGGGCTCTCCGTACCTCGGAAGCCGGGGCTGAATAAAGATGAGGTTGCCACTCTCCCACCTCGAGAAAAGCAGTGGCTTGATGTCCTTGGTCAGAATGGTTCTCTTGTCAGATATTAAGGGCCTTAGAAGCATCTCGTAAGGTCGGTTTCATGGTTCACTGAGCCAGGATTTTATTTTTTCCCAATTAGGGTCACCGAGGAAAAGGAAGGTATCATATTTTTTGGGATGTCTCTCAAATAGCTTTGGTTTCCCTTATTAACCAGGAGTAGATTGATGGCTCATGAATCCATCCAGACCGTTTTGAAATAGTACATTTCTGTATCATCGTGGAGGTAAGATTCCATTTGTTTAGCTCATGTTGATGAAGTAGGTCTTTCTTTTCCCTGTGACGCTGATCCAGAACTGAGGGGTGTGAGTAGCATAGACCTAGATTTTCTAAAGGCCCATTTAATCTCTCCTCAGCCTTTATTCTTGGGGTTAAAAGGTCTGTGTACTTTAACAGACTTCATATGACAGTTTCTCAATCTCTTTGCTCATCATACTTGCCTCCCATTTGGATCTCACCACTTTTGGATGCCAAGGACAGAACCATATGCAATATTGTCAGTCTAGATACACTACAGTCTGGGCTTCAGGAAACAGGGAAGTCTTCTCTTTGGTCTATTTTGACCTTCACGGAAATGCTGCACATTTGGAAAATGTGGTTATTGTGGACAGGAAACGTTGCCTCTCTTTGCTGTAAGAGTATAACAGCTTGATGATATCAGGAATGCATTATCTACAAGCAATATTCCCTAAATGGAGATGGACTCAGAGTACATCGCCTTCCAGACAGTATCCCTTCCACACTGATGTCTGCTGGACAGCTGCCTGCTCAGGTTCCCGGCACTGTGGGGCCATGTTCTGGTGACCATGCAACCTTCTCTCATCAGTCCACTTGCTCAGCATTGTTCACTTAACTCAGTTAAGTCACCAATAGCTTGTTGTGGAGGGCATGCCACTGGGGTGGAAGACACGTTTACTGGCAGGCATCATCCTTTCTACAAGCGAATGACCCATGGGGGCATCTTTCAACTGTGTATTGCAGGTTCTTTTGTTTGGAATGCCCAGAGACAAATATATTTTACATTGCAAATTGGTGTATGCACATGAGCACACACATACACACACACACATCTGAAACCAAATTTCACAAAATAATACTCTTGTTAAGTGATATAACAGGTAAAGATAAAATGTGGTAGAAAAACCATTCCCAAACAAGCAATATTTTTAAAAGATGCTGGGTGTTTACTACTAAATTGATCTTTGACACACATTGCTGGGCAGAGACCAGCAGACCAAAACACAATAGGTTAGTAGTAATTTTATGTGACAGACCCTCTTCATTCTTTTCCTTTTAAAACGTCTTTCCCTCACGTCCTCCTTCCCTCCCTTTCTTTCTTCCTAGCTCTCTTTCTTTTTTGAGAAATACTTTTGGGAAGACATCATAGTACAAAGTTAGAAACATGCCAATCTGATCGTCACTGAAAGATCTGAAATTCACTCCATTTCCCAGCCTATGACTCATATCTTGGGTCATAGGCTGTAAGTGTCTTCAGCGTTTACTGGTTGTTGCCAAATCGTGCCCCAGAAAGACTGCACCAATTTACCTCCTCAGCTGCAGTGTATGTGGGTCCCCAGGTTCCCACGTGCTTGGTAACACTGGTATTGTGAAACTTGAAACATTTTCTCTAATCTGATGTGAAATTGTTCGAAAGATCATTTCCATAATGAATAGTGAAATCAAACACTTATCTGACAAATGTTGATCAATCAGATTTGCTTATATGTGAAATGACTATTCATACTTTCGGTCTATTCTTCTATTAGGTAGTGTTTTATTATTATTTTGTAGCATTTTTGTATTTCGATGAACCAAGCTTCTCTATACTAAACATTTGCTAGTTATATGAATAGCAAATATTTTTCCCCTGTTGGTGAAGGTATAGGAATTGCAATTAATTTTTTCCCAGTTGTCCCCAAACCATACGTTAAAAAGTCCCTCCACATCTCTGATTTGCTAGGGCATTTCTTTCACTTTACAAAGTTTTTATATATGCACAGGTGTCTAAGATTTGTACTCTCTTCTGTTGTCTTATTTCTCCATCTTTGAACCAATATCATACTGTTTTAATTACTGTACTTTCATAGTGGGTTAAAAATCTGGAAGGGTAGGGGCCCCTGGGTTGCTCAGTCAGTTAAGCATCTGCCTTCAGCTCAGGTCATGATCTCAGGGTCCTGGGTCCAGGGTCTGGGCTCTCTGCTCAGTGGGGAGTCTGCTTCTCCCTCTGCCCCTCCCTGGCTCATGCAATCTCTCTCTCTCTTTCTCTCTTTCTTGCTTTCTTTCTCTCTCTCAAATTAAAAAATAGGGAGGGGCAAGATGGTGGAGAAGTAGGAGACCTTGTTTCAACCAGTCCCCTAGAGTGAGCTAAATATCAAATTAAAAAATAAAATCTTTTTAAAAAATCTGGAAGGACAAATGTTCTCTTGTCCTTCTTCAAATTTATTTGGCAACTCTTAGCTCTTTGTTTCTCTGTCTGGATCTTAGCATATTTATTTAAACCATAAAAATTCTTGTTGGTATTTGAATAGAATTATGTCGAGTTTATTGACTAATCTGGGTAGGTCTGCCATCTGTGGAAACTTCTCAAATTGTTTAACAAGGTTTACATCTCTATTTAGCTGATCTTTTATTTTCTTAACATTTTGTCATTTTTTCCATTAAATTTATTGAAAATATCTTGTTAGATTTATTCTTAAATAACTTAAAGTTTTATTACCATAATCTTTACCCATAACATTTTCTAGTTGACTATTTTTGATATATAAGAATACTATTGACTTAAGTCATTCTAGAAATCTTCATGATCTCTCTTTCTGCTTTAGAACTGAACTTTGGATTTTGTAACTAGATATCTGCATTATGAATATAAGGATGGATTTATTGCTTTCAAATTTTTATAGTGTTTGATTATTACAAATAAGACTGTTATGATTATTCCCATATAAATATTTATATGGACAAAAGCTTTTTTTTCCTAAAGAAAGAGTGGAATGACTGGGTCATATGGTAAGTATGATTGACTTCTTCTTTTTCTTTTTTAAGATTTTATTTATTTGAGAGAGAGATACACAGCGAGAGAGGGAATACAAGCAGGGGGAGTTGGAGAGGGAATGCAGGCTTCTCAATCAGCAGGGAACCCGATGCAGGGCTCGATCCCAGGACCCCGGGATTGTGACCTGAGCTGAAGGCAGCCACTTAACTACCGAGCCACCCAGGCGCCCCTATGCTTGACTTCTTTTTTTTTTTTTATTTTTTTTTTTAAAGATTTTATTTATTTATTTGACAGAGAGAGAGATCACAAGTAGGCAGAGAGGCAGGCAGAGAGAGAGGAGGAAGCAGGCTCCCTGCTGAGCAGAGAGCCCGATGTGGGGCTCGATCCCAGGACCCTGGGATCATGACCTGAGCCAAAGGCAGAGGCTTTAACCCACTGAGCCACCCAGGCGTCCCTATGCTTGACTTCTTAAGAAACTTTTCGAACAACTGTATGATTTCCCATCCATGCCCACTAGCAAATATTTCATTTGCTCAAAACCTTTGTACTTTTGCTATGGTCAGCCTTTTTGATTTTAGACCTTCTGATCAGTGTGTAGACATACTTACTGTAGTTTTAATTTGCATTCCCCCAATGCCTTAGGAGGTTGTGTAACTTTCCATGTACTTACTTGTCATCTGAACATTTTATTTGGCAAAGTGTCTGTTCCCATCTTCTGCCCACTTTTTAAAATTGGGTTGTCTGTCTTCTAATTGACTTGTAAAAGTTTCCTATGGATTCAGGTTTAAGTCCTTTGTTAGGCAGATGTTTAGCAACTATTTTATCACAGTCTGTGGCTTGTCTTTAATTCTTTAACAGTGTCTTTTGAAGAGAAGAAATTTCTAATTTGATGAAATCCTATGCATTGATTTAGTTCTTTTATAGTTCATATTTCTAGTATTGTGTTAAGAAGTGTTTGTCAAACCCAGGGTTACTAGGATTTTCTCCTGCTTTCTGTTTTATTTTTGTAATTTTAGCTTTTATATTTAGGTTTATCCATTTTGGGTAAATTTTGGCATCTGGTAAGAGTTGAAGTTTTGTTTTGTTTTGTTTTGTTTTGTTTGAACGTGTTTATTCAGTTGCTCCAGCACCATTTGTTGAAAAGATTTTCCTCTCCCGGTTAGAGTTCCTTGGCACTTTTGGTGCCAAATGTGAGATCTACTTTTGAACTCTCAATTCTGTTCCATTGGTCTACATACCTATCTTTTTGTCAAATCACACCATCATGACTATCATGACTACTATAGTTTTGTAGTAAATCCTGAACCATTAGTTAGGATTAATTAGGACCATTAGTCCTCTGACTTTTTTTCTTTTTAAATATTGTTTTGACTATTTTAAATCATTTGCATTTTTTTTAAGAGAGAGAGAGAAAGTGTATGCGAGCATGGGGGAGGGGCAGTGGGAGATCGAGAGAGAATCTTTTTTTTTTTTAAAGATTTTATTTATTTATTTGACAGAGATCACAAGTAGGCAGAGAGGCAGGCAGAGAGAGAGGAAGGGAAGCAGGCTCCCTGCTGAGCAGAGAGCCCCACATGGGGCTCAATCCCCGGACCCTGGGATCATGACCTGGGCCAAAGGCAGAGGCTTTAACCCACTGAGCCGCCTGGGTGCCCCGGAGAGAGAGAATCTTAAGCAGGCTTCAGGCCCAGCATGGAGCCCAACACATGTTCGATCTCAAGACCCTGAGATCAAGAAATCAAGAGTCAGATGCTTAATTGACTGAGCCACCCAGGCACCCAGGTCATTTGCATTTCCATATAAATTTTAGAATCAGCTTGCCTATATCTGTAAAGAACAAGCTTGCTGGAATTTTGATTGGGTTTATAATTAATATCTAGATCATAGCAGTGCTTGCTGTAATGAGCCCAAACTGTAAACAACCCAAATGTCTTTCCAAAGGTAAATGAATAAGCAAATTGTGATATATCCATATGATGGAATATTACTCAACAATAAAACGAAATGATCTTTTGATACATGCAAAAACATGGATGAATCTCAAAACCATTATGCTGAATGAAAGAATCTAGACCAAAAAAAAAAAAAAAGTATGTTGTATACTTGCATTTGTATAAAGTTCTAGAAACTGCAACCTAATCTATAGTGAGTGGTAGAAAGCAGACCAGTGGTTCCATGGTGCTTGGGGCTGGGGCTAGGAGGGGAAAAAGAAGGGATTACAAAGGGATATGGGGATATTTGGGGGTGTTCTGGGTATGTTCATTATTTTTATTGTAGTGAGGGCTTCATGAGTGCCTACACATGTCAAAACTTAGCACATTGTGTACTTAATGTGCAGTTTATTATGGGTCACTTACACTTTAATAAATCTGTAAAAAAATAACAATTAATTAAAAACAATCTTTTTCCTTATCAACAATGCTGTGTAATATATGGATGATGGTGGGCATCTTGGTGTTCCATCTGACATGGATGAAATGCTGTTGCTGTTTTGTAGGGATTGCCCTTTTGTTGTTTTTTTTCCTTTCCTCCCCTCTGTCTTGTCCTTTCCTTTCCCTCCTTTCTTACTCTCCTCCTTCCTTTCTCCCTCCCTCCTTTCTTTCCTTCTTCCCTCCCTTCCTCCCTTCCTTCCTTCCTACCTTCCTTCTTTCCTTCCTTCCCTTCCTTCCTCCCTTTCTCGCTCCCTCCTTCCTCTCTTTTCCCCCACAGGTTTGTGATAAAGTCCATCAAGTTAAAGAGTTTCCTAAATCTCTAATGGCTTTTTTTCCTAATCCCATGTGAAAGTTGAAGTTTCCAACTGCCTTTTTTTTTTTAATATTTAAAGAATATACATTCTTATTCTTACTTTGTTAATGTAAAGGATTATATGCATATGTATGAATATGTATATATAAATGTCCAAAGAGCTTGCATTTTTTTTGGATAAATCTTCTTTAGTCTTGAGACATTTTTATTCTTAAAATGATAGATTTGATACACTACAGTTTAATTTGGGGCGTTTTTTTTGTTTGTTTTTTACATGAATGTTCCCAAGTGAGATGGGCCAATAATATTTCCTTGCTTTTGATTTTCTAGTTTTGATGTCAGGTTTGGGCTCATAAAATGTGTTCTGACACTTCCATATTTTTTATGTTTTTTGAAGAAACTTATACAACACAGATCTTATCTGTTCTTTGAAGGTTTATGAAACCTCATCTAAAAATCATCTATTGATGGAGTGTCTGGGGATGCAGTCAGTTTAAGCATCCAACTCTTGGTTTTGGCTCAGGACCAGTTCTTAGGGTAATGGGATTGAACCCCACGTGGGCTCTGCATTCAGCATGGTGTCTGCATATGCCTCTCCCTGCTCCTCCTCCTGGCTCACTCTCTCCCTCTAAAATGAATGAATAAATCTTTTTAAAAAAATCATCTACTGTTGTTTTTAGGGGTAGGGTATATATATATATATGCATATTTACAGATTCAATGCCTTTAATAATTATGAACCTTCTAGGTGTTCCATTTCTTCCTTTGTTCATTTTTTAAAAGACTTTAATTTTTAGAGCCATTTCAGGTTCACAGCAAAATTTAGTGGAAAGTACAGAGATTTCTGATATACCCCTGGCCCCCACAAGTGCATAACATCCCCCATTATTAACATCTACCCCCCAGAGTGGTGTGCCTGTTGCGGTTGAGAGAACCTGCATTACTACATCATAGGCACCTGAGCACCATCATTGATGTTATAGGTCACTCTTGGTGGTGCACGTTCTGTGGGTTTGGACAAATGTATAATGCCATGTATTCATCACTGTGGTATCCCACAAAGCATTTTCACTTTCTAAAATTCCCCTGTGCTCTTCCTATTCATCCCTCTCTGTCTTAACCCTGGCAACTCCATGGTACTTCCTTTTCCAGAATGTCATAAAATTGGAATCGTAGAGTACGTAGACTTCTCAGGCTGGCTTATTTCAGTTAGTTATATGCATTTAAGTTTCCTCCGTGTCTTTGCATGGCTTGGTAGCTCTTTTCTTTTCAATGCTGAATAGTATTCCATTGACTGGATATACCACAGTATTTATTCCTCTTAGTCAATTTTTGTAGTTTGTATTTGAGAAACTTTACCATGCTAAACTTTTTAAGTGTATTCTTTAAAAGATGTTCATAATATATATTTTTCTATATCTATACTTTATATATGTATACAGAGAAAGAAAGAAATCTCCATTATAGTTGTTGTTTTGTCTTATTTGTAATCCATAATACCATTTTCTTGTGTTTTCTACTATTCGCTTGACTAGGTTTGTTAAAGTTTTTCTCATTTAAAAGAATCACATTTTGAGGTACCTGGGTGGCTCAGTCCATTAAGTGTCTGACTCTTGGTTTTGGTTCGGTTCATGATCTCAGGGTTGTGAAATCAAGCCCTAGATCTGGTGGGGAGTCTGTTTGAGATTCTCTCTCTCCCTCTGCCCCTGCCTCCCACCCCACTCTTTCTCTCTTTCAAATAAATAAATAATTTTTTTTTTTTCAAAGAAACAGGTTTTGGTTTTGTTGATTTGTCTGATTTACTAGTGCATTCTCTGGTCCATTTGTTTCTTCTTATATCACTATTTATTCCTTTATTCTCTTTTTTGTTCTTATTGCTTTTCTAACATCTTGAACTAAACACATAATTTTTCAATAAATATAATTTAAAGCTATAAGTTTCCCTTGGAGCACAGCTTTAGCTTCATTTTGTGATTTTAAATATCTTTATTTTTCTGGGCTAAGTCTGGGCTGAGTCCTCAGGACTATTTTGTATTTCATAGTTTGTGCTTTGTGTCTGATCTAGACTTTATTCTTGATGTTTTTTTTTCCCCCTTAAAAGAATAGTTTTATTGAGGTATGCTTTACATACAATAAACTACGTCTTAATGTCTTTTTTTTAAATTCAGTTAGCCAGCATATAGTACATCATTAGTTTTAGATGTAGTATTCAATGATTCATCAGTTGCTTATAACACCCAGTGCTCAGCAGATCACATGCCCTCCTTAATGCCCATCACCCAGGTACCCCATCCCCCTACCCACATCCCCTTCAACAACCCTCAGCTTTTTCCCCAGAATCAAGAGTGTCTCATGGTTTCTCTCCCTCTCTGATTTCTTCCCATTCAGGTTTCCCTCCCTCCCTCTATGATCCTCTGCACTGTAGTTAAAAATAGAGCTACCCTATGACCCAGCAATTACACAACTGGGTATTTACCCCAAAGATACAGACATAATGAAATGAAGGGGTACCTGCACCCCAATGTTCATAGCAGCAATGTCCACAATAGCCAAACTGTGGAAGGAACCGAGATGTCCTTCAATAGATGAAGGGATAAAGACAATGTGGTTTATATATACAAGGGAATATTACTCAGCTCTTACAGAGGATGAATATCTACCATTTACATTGACTTGGATGAAACTGGAGGGGATTATGCTAAGTGACATAAGTCAAGCAGAGAAAGACAGTTATCAGATGGTTTCACTCATATGTGGAATGTAAGAAATGGTGCATATGTCCATTTTTTTAAAAGTATTTTATTTGAATGACTACACTTGTCATCTCCAAGATTTCTAATTGTTTTTTTTTTAACCTAAATTTGTAAAAGAATATTTTTGGTGGGGGGGAATATTCTAGATTGAAACATTTTCTTTCAGTATTTTATGATGTTATTTTATTGTTATATTATTGTTTGCCTTCAGTCTTTTTGATGCCTTTTTGAAAGTAACGTGTTCATTCCCTGCCCCTTCTGCATGTCTTAATTTTTTTTCTCTATCTTTGCTATTTAGCCACTTGACTATGCTGAGTCTAAGTGTGGTTTTCTTTGAGTTTACATTGTTTACGGTTTCTGAATCTATGCATTGGTTCTGTCATCAGCTTTGCAAAAAGTTTTTCTAGAAGAATGCCTACCTACCTATCCTATTCTCCCACTTGTCCTTTTGGGGCTCCAGTTACATGTACTTAATTCTCTACATTACCTCTTACATGTCTTCTATGCTCTGCTATGATTTTTCATACATTTTTCTCTTTCAAGTTCAATTTGTATATCTGCTATATTCATTTATCTTCAAGTTCCTATCTGTAGTTAATTTTTGACATTGTATTTTGTAGTTCTACAGTGCTCATTTGATTGCCTTTTATAATTTGTATCTCTAGTAATTTTTTATTATATACTGGACATTTTATTTAAAGGGATTATAAAGGCTCTGGATAATACGTTCCACCAGAAGAGATTCTTTGTCTGAAACATTGGGCAGATCAGTAGGGAGCTGACCACATCAATCTAATCAAAACTTGACTTAGATTGGGACCAGGTTGCAGTTTTTGTGAGAATCATTTCCTTCACTTGTTTCTTCTCCATTTCTTAGATGTGTCTCTCCTGAGGTTTTGATTGACAAGCTTCTAGGTCTCTATTACCCTAATCTTAAAATACCAGAGAAAATTCAGGCTCATCCTTCAGAATTGTGCAGTTTTGATTTGTCCCTTCCAAATTTGGCAAATGTCTTGTAGAGAACAAGCTTGCATGTTTGAGATGGGCCACACTCTTCAAGCAGAACAGTTTCTCCTAAATATTATGAGATGAGTGGTCCTTTCCCATCTTGATAAAGTTCCATAGTCTTTCATGTAGCCCTAAATTTTGAGAAGGAAACATATGGAAAGCCAGTTGTGCATCAATGGCTCCTGAGGTTTCCAAATTGTTATACCAGCCCTATACCACTTCCAAAAGTTTTGCTCATTTCTCTTCCTCCTAACAAATCCCTTGTGTTGGGCAACTGGGTGGCTCAGTCAGTTAAGCGTCTGCCTTCGGCTCAGGTCATGATCCCAGAATCCTTGGATTGAGTCCTCCATGGGCTCCCTGATCAGCAGGGAGCCTGCTTCTCTCTCTCCTTCTGCCCCTCCCCCTTCTCATGCTCTCTCTCTTGCTCACTCTCTCTCTCTCTCAAATAAATAAACAAAAAAATCTTTAAAAAATAAAATCCCTTGTGTTTGTTAAGTCTCATCTTCTACCAAAACCAAAATTAGCAGATGGCGCCTGGAGGATAAGGACAATTGTTAATTAACTACTCACATTGGAAGAACTCTCTCTACTCTGAAAATGTTGTCCATTTATTTCTTTGTCTCTAGAACTCTCGATCTTTAAAGACATGATTTTTTGCAGTGTATCTGGATTCTTAAGTTGTTGCAGTGAAATCAGTGGTCTGCTACTACTTCCTACATTTTTCCCAAAACCGTGTTCATGTTTTAAAGTCATTTTAAGATTTCTCTCCCATTTTCATTTTATTTAGGGTAAAAAGAATCTAATTTGACTTTTTAACTGCCATTTTAGTTATCTTTTTTCATGTCTTTGGGATTTTGATTTGTAGGTTCATCTTGAACTTGATTTGTTTTCTTTCTTGCTTCTTTTCTCTTTTTATTTATTGCTTAATGTTTAGTAGTTTTGTGGTTACCTCCTTTTCTCCTTCTGGGAGCTCCCAGACCAGTGTTGTGTTTTGTACTGGTGGTTGATGTTTCCCATTCGCATGGGAATATGGAGCCAGCAGGTTGCTTCTCTTAAGTCTTGAATGCAAACTTCCTCTTAATATCTAGGACATTGTGACAACAACTTCTTCAGCTTTCTGAAATGTAAGGGATGAGCCGCCTCATTTTCTCTTTCCAACCAGTGAGTTTAGCTCTGTTATCCCACTTCCTGCTTATGTGTGTGTATGGGATGGAGGTAGTGTTTTCAGCCTGTGAGCCATGGGGATATGAATTCCTTCCACCCTTATCGTCTCCTAGACCTGCGCTCCAGCATGTGGCAGGCTGTATCTCTGCTTATCTGTTGGTATTTCTGTTCTTTTATCTTTCTATGGAAGTACCCATCATGTTTTTCACCATGACTGTCTTTTAATTCTAGTTGTTAGGTTTTTTTTTCCTATGACTGATTAGTACCCCACTGAATGGATGTACTGCCATTTATTTATCTATTTACCCATTGACGGTCATTGGTGTTGGTAAGGCTTTCTTATTTTTTTTTAAGATCTTATTTATTTATTTTGCAGAGAGAGAGAGATCACAAGTAGGCAGAGAGGCAGGCAGAGAAAGAGGGGGAAGCAGGCTCCCTGCTCTGAGCAGAGAGTCCAATGTGGGGCTCAATCCCAGGACCTTGAGATCATGACCTGAGCCAAAAGCAGAGGCCTAATCCACTGAGTCACCCAGGTGCCCTCTAGTTTTTAATTTCATCCATGTTAGCTTGCTAAGTGATCTCTTAGGAAGAAAATTTTAAAAAGCTTAAAAAAGTTATAATATTTCTATGCTGATAGATTCTTTTTTTTTTCTTTCATGTGGTTAGCAAATCTTTCTTGAGTGCTTCTGTTGTGCTGGGAAAAGGAAATGCTAGGTGTTGGAAATACAGATGAACAAGACACTGTCCTTGTTCTCAAAGGGCTTACCTCTCATTGGAGGAGACAGACAAGCATACAAGGAAACATCCAGAAGAGTGGAAGGTGCCCAGAATGTCCCCCTCAAGAGGGGGGAACATACCCAGAAGTAAGGAAGGGCTGAATTCCCATCCAGAACATGCTGCTTCTTATATGTTTTCCCTGAAGAAAGATGGAGAAGAGCTTTTCACATTATGAGAAGGATGTGGGAATGTGAGAGGAATCCATATCATGTTGGCAAAAATGGTTTGGAAGCTTCTTTAAGTTTGGATCTTTAGAAAACCAAAGCTCCCTGCCCCCAACCTCTTAACCTTCACCTTCCCACCAAAAGGAAAGACAGTGGATGAGCAAGTATGAGGCATACAGAACCTGTGGGAACTTGCACTTGGCCACCGGCAACATTTATCCAGACATGCAAGCCTTTGGTTCAGCCCTCTAGGAACTCAGACTAGGCTGTTCTCACCTATTTTCAGGATCTAAAAGAAGTGAGTACAGAAAACGACCCTCCATTATCTTAAAAGATGAGGCTCATGGGCACATATTGTGTCCCAGGATTAGAAAACAAACAATTAGAAAACAAAAGAAAACACAAGTATTCTAATGTTCTCATTTCTGTAACATAAAATATTAGAGGCTTTACAGATATCCTGAGGTTGGGCATAGCGTAAAACAGCGATATCTGCTGCTATTTCGTGAGATATTACTGTGTAGTGGGTACCGTGTTCAGTACTTTATAGGTATAATCTCATTTGATCTTCATCTTTTATTATTGTTCCTATTAAATATATTAGGTCTAGAGGTGAGAACGTGGTGTCCCCTGGGAAGTGAAAGTGATTCATTGTGAGCAGAGTGAACTCTGCAAGGTGGGTAATGCTGAGGGATGAGGCTGTGAGGTAGGGAGGGGACACATTCTGAAGGGCTAAGAAATGTGGATTTTTCTGGCTGAAAACAAAGGAAGAGAGACTGAGGAATTACCACATCCAAAGTTGCCCAGCCTGTAGGAAGTTTTGGCATCGTTACTTCTTTCTCAACCCTGAGGTTCCTGAATTTTTTCTTGCTTGGGAAATCCCCTCCAACGACAGGTCTCGGCCCATCTACCAACCAAATCCTCTCTCTCCTTTCTGCAGATTGGCCCCTTGGCAGCTGGGAGAGGGCCACACAGAGCTGCAGGGGCTAGTGAGGGGAAGGCAGCCACCAGCTTTGGCCTCCACCTGGCTCACCCAGAAAATGGTTTTCTCTGGGCCTAATTAAGGATGACTTGATGTCTACACAGCTACACTTAAGTCTTTGTTGGCCTGCTATTGTTCCTACTGAGCGTGCAAGGCCTAAAAAGCTCTATTCTGGTTCCTTCAGCCAAGTGCCAAGGGGGAAAGAAATTAAAAAAAAAAAAAAAATCACTACTTTCATTCACTAAACATGCCCATTTACTTGTTTTTCTATTTTATTGCATTAGTCATTGCTATAAACCCTACATGGTCTATTTCCGCCCCCCCTTTAATGATAGCGACATTCCAAAGCACTCAAAGCATGAGACAGACCTATAACATGTATCCAAAGATTTTGGTTAAAATTCCAACAAATTGTCCCCTCCATGAGGATCCTCAGAGGCTCCCAGACCAGGGAAACCCTTGTCCCTTCACTCTTCAGAGAACCTCTGAAAGGAAATTGTGATTGCAGTAACTGTCATTACCATTTTGATGTGAGGTATTGGCCATGTTCCTTCTTTATTCCAAAAACTAGAGTTGCCCAACTTAGCAAATAAAAGTATAAGACATTTAGTTAAATCTGAATTTTGGATTAATCACAAATAATTATTTAGGGACAATAATGCCCCATATAGTTTTTGAACAGACTTATCCTAAAGTATTATTTAACCTGGCAACCCTACCACCAACTCAACCCTATAAACACATATTGAGAGCTATCTTGGTGCTAAGCACTAGGTGCTGAGGAGTCACTCATGAATCAGACACACATGTTCCCCTGAAGGGGTTCAAAAGCCAGGAAACTGGAGCTAAGTAAGCCGCTAATAACAATAAACCCGGATATGGACCAGACAACTCACAGGTACCTGCTCATCCAAATACTCACCCATACATGAACACTAACCAAAGGTAAATCACATTTAATTATGAATTTCAACATATACAAAAATGCAAAACAATAGATGTTAGCATATATTAAAGTATTCTGGACTACAAAAAAAAAAAAAAAGGAATATGATTCAACTAATCAGGATTCAACCCTGGAATGCAAGAAGGAGTTCAAAATACAAATATCTACTAATGTAATACATCACATTATTATGTCAAAAAATTGATAATCTCAGCATGTAATGAAAAGGAACTTAGCAAGTAAATATTTATTCTTGAAATTAAAGAAATAAAAACACTTAATAAAAGCAGGAATGGGGTGCTTGGGTGGCTCAGTCAGTTAAGCGTCTGACTCTTGGTTTCGGCTCAGGCCATGATTTCAGGTCATCAGATCAAGCCCCACGTCGGGCTCCCCACTCAGGGAGGAGTCGTCTCTCCCTCTCCCTCTGCCTCTCCCTGTGCTCACATGCTCAGTCTCTTTCTCTCTCTCTCTTTCTCTTTCTCAAATAAATAAATAAATAAATCTTTAAAAAGTAGGAATATATAGACAAGTACTTAATATGATAAAATACAGAAATAAATTTATTCTTAAATATGAGAACAACAACAAAAGCCTTAGAAAAGCAGGAATAAATATGTGTGTGTGTATGCGTGTGTGTGTGTGTGTGTGTATGTCCCATACCAAAATTCAGAATCCTACTTAATGGTATAGTAGAAATGTTTTCTTTAAGCTAGGAATGAAATGATGATGGTTATAATCACAGTTATTATTTAATAATTAACCATTACAATTAACCACTGGTAATGGTTAAGTATTAAGCATTACAACTGGGCAAAAGAAAGAAAATAAAAGCTAAGAGATATAAATATTTAAAAGGAGATAGCAAATCTGTTATCTTCAGACAATTTAATTAAAGACCCAGAAAATCTCAGATCATTCAAAACTGTGGGAAGAAAATTCAACATAGAAGAAAAAATTCAATAGAGTGTCAGTTAATAAATGCTTATGCAAAAGTCAACATCCTTTCTATGAAACACAAGAATCAATCAGAAAACAGAACAGAATAAAAATTCCACCAATAATGACAACCATAGACATTATTATGTCTATGTCTAGATGTAAACATAATTTATCCCATGTGCAGTTGCTATACGAAGTAAACTTGACGACAAAGGATCACAAAAGTATTTCTGTGCTAACAGAATATGTACTGAGTTCTTGGATAAGAAGCCTCAATTTTATAAAGCTATCAGGTTTTCTCAAAATTAATTTCTAACCTGCAATCTTAATGAAAATATCAAGAGGGTTTTTTTTTTTAGCTTGACAATAATGTGTGAAATTCACCTGAAAAAACAAACTTTTGAAAAAGAAGAAGGATCAGCGGAGACTTGTTTGACCAGGTATTCAAATGTATTGTGTAGTTACAGTAAATATTATACTTTGGATGTGAAGAAAACAATTTCAAGGGGGAAAAAAATCAATGGGATGGGATGGAGAGAGCAAAAATGTATGTGAGCACTAAATATAAGATAGAATGTTTAAAATCTGTTGGATAAAAGAGAGAATTTCTTAAATTGACATGTAGTGAACATACAATGTTACACTAGTTTCAGGTGTAAGAGAGATTATTTTAAAACATACTACAATTGGGGGTGTCTGGGTGGCTCAGTTGATTAACCATGGACTCTTGGTTTGGGCTCTGGTCACCATCTCAGGGTCCTGGGGTTGAGTCCTCCATCAGGCTCTGCACTCAGTGTGGAGCCTGCTTGAGATTCTCTCCCTCTGTCTCCCCTCTGCCCTTCTCCCCTTCTTTAAAAACAATAATCTGTATTTTAAAAGATCAGGTACATTTTCCTTGTGATGATAGTGGTCAGAGCAATGCTCAGAGGAGGGACTGTCCAGGTTCCATAACAGCCGACTTGGTAGCATTGTCTACCAAGCTCAGGCCCATGCTTGCCCTCTCTCAAAATAAATAAATAAATCTTTAAAAAAGATGCTATAATTGGACCACAGATTTAAACATGTAAAAATACAGTTATGTAAGTTTCCAAAATATGAGAAGCGTAAGAAACTTTCATAAGGCAGATACATAAATCAGAAATTATAGAATAGGGGCGCCTGGGTGGCTCAGTGGGTTGAGCCGCTGCCTTCGGCTCGGGTCATGATCTCAGGGTCCTGGGATCGAGTCCCGCGTCGGGCGCTCTGCTTGGCAGGGAGCCTGCTTCCCTCCCTCTCTCTGCCTGCCTCTCTGTCTACTTGTGATCTCTCTCTGTCAAATAAATAAATAAAATCTTTAAAAAAAAAAAAGAAATTATAGAATAGTCTGACAATGCTGACAAATTAAAAATATAAAGTATCTGTAAGCAAAGCTATATATAGAAAGTGAAAACAGAAAAAATATTTTTATACATCTCAAAAAAGGCTATTGTGTTTTAATTAAAAAGAGCTCATATAAGTCACTGAGACTAAAAATAATAACCACTTAAAAATGTGTGAAGCTTGTGAATAAGCAACTAACAAAAATAGAATGGACAATTTCTCATAATCCAACAAAATCAGTAGTAATTCTGTGTAACTGATCAGATAGGCAAAAATTAATGGATCCGTTGGTATCTAGAGTTAGCAGTTTGCATGGATAAATCAGCTTCCTACGCTGTTGGTGGGCATGTCAGTTGGGATACCCTTTCTAGAAGACTGATATCTGGGTGATATCTGCCAGAACTAGAAATGCATGCTTGCTCCCTTTGACTGCTAAGATCACTTGGAGGGATTTTTCTTTTGAAGACGTGTATAGTTCTGTAAACATTTGCCAAAGTAAACGTACAAGGTTATTTGCTAGAGTATTGTTTGTAATTTGGGAGAAAAAGTGGAAACATAGTGCCCACCATTAGAAGACTGGTTAAAACTTTCGTGATACATCTGTTTGATGGACAAATGGGAAACCAGTGAAAAGAATGGGGCATGAGGTATATGCTGATATGGAAAGATCCCTGGAGAAGTGTTAGTGTGAAAACCTACAGTAGGGGTGAATGGTATAGTGTAGTCTCATGTGAAAAAGACGTACATTTTATATATAACATATAAAGAGAAATATATATGGATATAATATTATGCAAAAATATATAAAATGTATAAATATGTATATATAGGGACTTATACTATTATGTTCGTATACTGGGAAATGCAAACCTTTTTTTGTATGAACAAAAATTGTTCGTTGTGTTGAGCGCTGAGAATAGAGATTGAGAGTCAAAAGAAGGCAGATTATCTTATGCATTTCCGCAGGTTTTGAATTTCCTAAGCATACACATGTATAGCTTTCTTTTATTTTGCCCCCATGCCACCTGGAGTTATATGGGGCTGTGGGATAAAAGACTTTTAAAAGAATAATCTGTATTTTTAAAAAATCAGGTACATTTTCCTTGTGATGATAGGGGTCAGTGCGATGCTCAGAGGAGGGACTATCCAGGTTCTGTAACGGCCGAAGCTACAAAGCTCAGGCCCATTCCCTTGTCCTTTCTCCAGCTCCAGAGGGGACAGCTCAGGGTGGGTCATTTTCCTAGTTCCCCTCCGCACTTCCCCACCACTCTCCACCTCCCTACGCTCCTGCTGAGGTCCAGGCGTAGAATGGAGAACTACTACTGTTGGATTAAGCACGGCTTTAATCTCTCACACCTTCACCTCCGAGGCCCCTGGACGTCTCTTCTTTGCGCTCCCCTCCCCCAGGGCTGGTCTGGACCCCCCCCCCCCCCCCCTCCCGTGCTTGAGTGGTGCCAGCCTCCTCCCCGCCTGTCCCTCCTGAGTGAGCTTCCCAGGGAGGCTGCTGCCTAGTGACATAGCGCCCCACGTGGAAGTCAGTGAGGCTTCAGGTAAAATGTAGGCACTGTCTTGCTGGCGAATGACCACTTTACTTCTCCAAGCCTTAGTACCTTCAACTGTCAAATGGGGATAATAGCATCTTCCTTCTAGCTCTGCTGTAGGTCATTCTGTGAAATAATGTATGTCCTCCAGTTCGTAAGCAAGAAGGGCTAGCTTTCTTTTGCTTTTAATTTCTCCATAGTTTTCTTTCCTTATGGGGCTGGGGAGAAGGGAAGGAAGGCCATTGGTAGGTTGACAACCAATGTGACAGAGTTATGCTGTGACTTACTAAGCAATGACAGCCTTGGGGATCCAAGTCTGGGAGCTTCCCCATCCTGGTAGCTGATGGGCTCCCAGGAGCTCTCCTGGGATGAGCTCGGGCTTTGCCCAGTCCTATTCCTTCATCATTTGATTTATAAGACACATGCCTATGACCTGGAGGTCCCTGGGCATGGGCATTAAGAGAGAAAAGAGCCATTAAGATCAATCAAATCTGTTCCAAGTGTGCAGCGAGCTGGGAGCCTGGAGACTTTGAAGCGGCACCCCAGCCCTAATCAGGTGCAGAAAGACTATAGTCCCTGCTTTGATTCTCGCCCCACAACCATGGGGCAAGATCAATTGCCAGTGTTAACATCAAGGACAATTCCACTTTTGTTTCTTTTCTTTGGAACTTGACAACTCTCCTTTAGGATGATTCAAATAAATCCATAATTTTAAAGCCTGTGCTCTTGCAAAAGAGAGGAAGGAAAGGCAGATGGTCCTCATAGATTATGGGGGTAGCTTCGGGGGTCCACACCCTTGCCCACAAATCCCATGCCTGCTGCTGAGAAGCAGGGCAGCCTTGAATCTGTGAAGCTATGGTTTCTTCGACTGTAAACGGGGATAACAAACATTCTCTACTTTAGGATCAAGTTCAGCAACAAATGCCAAGCCCCTACCAAGTGCCGGGCACACAGCACCTAGGTGGTATTGTTCATCACTATTATGGATTTGCCCCACAGGAAGTGAGTTAAAAGTGAACTCCAGAGGCTAAGCGCCCAGGTTTCTAATCCAGACTCTGCCATTTGCCAGCTGTGTGATTTTGTCATTACTTTGTCATTACCTCCCTGTGCCTCAATTTACTCCTCTGGGAAATAGGAACAGTAATGGTCTCCACATCAGAGAGTTGCTGTGAGCCTTAAATGAGTTACTATGCACGAAGTGCTATTGAAAGCCCGGCACATAATAGGTACAGTAAAAATAGTGGTTTTTAAAAAGATTGTTAATGACGAACACCCAACTGAAGGAGTCCAAAATAGCAAAATTAAGAAAATATGTACACACGCATATGACCAACCGCAACGGGGGGTCGATTTAAGGCAACGATATAATGTCAGAAATCAAATTTTACACACAGGAAAATAGAACTGATTTCACGGAAGTGAAATAAGCACACACACACACACACACACACACACACACACACACTACCGAAAATGCAAGCTTCTTGTGAGCAACAAAGGGAGAGGAGATACCTCAGGGAGATCAACAACAGTGAACATCGGGCCTTCCGAAACCGAGGCTGGAAGTGCCTGCGGTGGGAGGTGGGCCCCTCGCAGCCAGGAACTGACAGAGACCTTGCTGGCAGAAGGCCCACATCGGAGACGTGCAGTCTGGGGCTGCTCTACCTCTCCCTGCCTGGGTACCCGCCACCTGGTGCCAGCTGTCCTGCCCCAGGCCAGAGCTTTCTTTGTCATCACCTGTCTCTCTGTGGGTCTGAGAAGGGACCTCATGTTGGCACCATCTTCCCCAGGAGAACTGCCTCAGACCTCCTCCTCCCTCGCTACACAGGGCCCAGACCCCCCAGCTTCTCAGCCAGCTTCTCACCTTGCCAGCCCACCCATGGACCATCTTCAGCCTTGAGACCCGGCCTGAAAAGTAATGAAAAGGATTTTCGTCCTCCTCATGCCGTCAATCTTCTGGGCGACCCCAGCACCAAAGACTTTGAGAAATAGGCATGAATCAGTGTGAATTCATGCCCGATAGTCACAAAATATTGGACCGGTGTGGTAATATGTTAGGGGGTATAAGAGAAATAATTGACTTCCTGCTGCTTTCCAAGAGTTCAAAAGAGTGGAAGGGAGAAACAGTCTAGATATGGGATGAAATAAAATAAATATAAGTAAATATTTATTTATAATATTTATAACATTATAATAATATGTGATGCATATTATATATAATAAAAATAAATAAATAATAAAATAAAAATAAATCGATAGAGCAGTCAGTGGAGTGTTTGCCAAATCTAAGTGTTTGCCCCTGGCAGTGAGTGTCCTGAGCAGACCAGGAAGGGAAGAGACAGGGCCCTACTATAGGGGGAAAAAGAAACCTCTTGGAAGGACCTAAGACCTGGTGGTTGGAGATACAGGTGAGAGAGCATGGGGGAACCTTCAGGTACGAGGGGGTGTCCAGCACTTACCCCACTCTGGGTTATTAAATGTGAAGTGTTCACTCATTTAGTCTTTGCAACTTCCCTGTGTGGAAAGCACCATGATCGGGGCCATATCATAAATAGGGAAACCCAAGCCCAAAGGAGGAGCTGGCCCATGGTCTCACAGTTGCCAAGCACAAGGGTGGGGCTCAGACCTGTGCCCTTGACCTCCTGGCTGAGCTGCCAGGTGAGATGGTGTGTGTATTCAGAGTCTGCACTAACTAGCAGCTGGCTATTTTGGCCTTGAAATAGAGGTAATAATACTACCCCTTTGGGGGGAAGGGGCCTAAATGAGATAAGGTAGGTGAAGTCTCCGGTTTTATAGTAGGTGATCTGATGTCCCTGGCCGTCACCTCCTCAGTCCCCTCAAACGTACCTTGAGTGTTAGGTGCTGATACTTTATTTCATAGCATGTGTGGTCACCATTTCTGGAAGATCCATCAGATTTCTAGGTCTTTGCTTGGTTTGCATAGGTTTCTTCTGCCTGGGATGCCTTTTCCTTCTGTTTCCAGGCTTCCAAAACTGGGAAGCCTCCAAGGCCCCATTTAGGTAGCATTTACCCTGTGAAACCTCTGTTCCCTCCAGTTGTAAGAGGCTTTTCTTTCCTCTGGTCCCCTGGGGTCTTCTGGGTGGGCTGCTTCTGAGCACCCTGGGTCTCAGCTTTGCCACCCAGAAAAGGGGACGATGACACTCACCCCATAGGAGCTATACGAGGTATGTTACACTTGACAGAGCACAAGAAGTGTCCAGTAGGTGGTATCCATTATTCTATTTTCATTATTAGTTGATGAACTCTTTCTCATAGTATAGTTTCCATTAAATCTGGTTTCTTTTCCTTCTTAGATGAGGGATCAGGGCAGGGATATCGTTAAATAATGCTTTGTTTTTTTCCACAATGTCCAGCACAGAGCCTAGAAAGCAAGAGGTGCTCAGTGAGTGATGATCGATCAAAGGGAACAAATATCAAGCTAGAGATCACCCAATGGGGGACATTGACCTGGATTCAAGGGACTGAGGCTCTGTTCACACCTGCTCTGTGCTAAGGGCCTGTAGTTTGCAGAGCCTCATGCTAAGTGCTCTAGGGTAGGAACAGAAACTCTGAGATGCTGTCTGACCTCAGAGATTAGCCTTCTGGTTGGGACTAAGCGAGAGGGTCCAGCACACGGTTTATCAGCAATTCCAGAAGCACTGGGGTCACCCTTGGGAAAGCTGTGAATACAAGTCCTATGGCCACATGGCTATTCCCTTTTTCACCTACTGCTGGATGTCCTGCATCCAGCTAAGTGTCGTGGGGCTGCTCAAAGCACACCATGGGTTCAATGAATGAAATGTGGAAATCATCCCAAGGAGGAGGGGAGAAATGGTGCAGATTGCTGGTGAAGGGAGAGAAAGGTGTTTTATAGGTAGACAGAAACAGAAGTAAAAAAGCAAACAAACAAATAAAAACTATGAATGGAGGACAAATAGCAGAAGTTTTGCTGGCAAAATATGGGGGACAAATTGTGTATCTAACAATAAAAAGTGGTTATGTAAATTATGACACTCCAGTCAATGCAATTATTTATAGGCATTAAAAATTAGTTTTACAAAGACCTTATAACAAGATAGGATTTTTAGTAACAAAGGCAATGATAGAAAATTGCACAGAAGACTATTAGAAGCATCTTTCTTTCTTTTATTTTAAGATTTTATTGATTTATTTGACAGAGAGAGACAGGGAGAATGAGGCAGGGAACACAAGCAGGGGGAGCTAGAGAGGGAGAAGCAGGCTTCCCACCGAGCAGGGAGCCCAACATGGCGCTCGATCCCAGAACCCTGGGATCATGACCTGAACAGAAGGCAGACGCTTAAAGACTGAGCCACGCAAGCGCCCCAGAAGCATTTTTCTTTAAATCCTAGGTTTATGAATGATTGTCTTCTCCTCTCTATGTTCTATTTCTCTGGGTTTCTCAAAACTTCTATGACCATGCACAATTTTTAATATGGAAAAACAATGAAATTATAAATTTGAATTTTATAACAGATCTATATTAATTAAAGTATTTTCTAGATATAAGCAGACTCCTGCAGCTTATGTTCACAAACTCAAGTGCAATGTAAGTATCCCTTCCCTTTCCTGATTTTGATAAAATTGAGAAGATATTGAATGTGATTAGCATACATCATATTTTACGGTATGTATGTGTGAATCTCTCGCTATGTCCCTTAACTTGAGATTATCACATATATTTATATCCTTATGATATGTACACACACACACACACACACACACACTAGATCAGAATATAGTTGGGGTGGGGAAAGATGGACAGATGGCTAGACTGGTGGGTAGTAGAATAGGGTAGCCCCCTAGTGTGTGCTGGCAAGTTCAAAGGTGTGTTGCAGACTGAGAGAGGCAAGACGTTCTAGCAAAAACACATCTTTTCTCTGAAATGGACTCAAAGTTTGAGAAAGAAACAGGACAACAGACACTATTTGTGGTTTCATTCCTTCCCATCTCTCTCTCTCTCTCTCTCTCTCTCTCTCTCTCTCTCTGTCTCACTCACACACACACACACACACACACACATACATACCCGCCTCTCCCTCTTCCTCCCCATCTCTTCCTCTCTGACTGATATATGAGTTGTCCAGCCCCGAGGCAGCTGCTGCTGAAGAATACCATCCCTGGGCATTTTGCCGGCTAGAAAGAGGCAATCAGGGCTTTGGAGAAATGTGTCTGACAATGACAAAAGCCCAAAGTGGTCAAAATTGGCTGAGTTTTTGAGAGAAAAGATCTATTTTTAGAACTGTCTGGGTGGGGCTGTGTTTTGAAAATAATTATTTATGATTGAGTGTAATTCATTTAATGTGCAAGGAAGTTACTAATTTCAGAGAGAAATAAAGATCCTCAGAACCCAGATTCCTCTGAGCTCTACCTCAGCCTTAGCCTCAGGTGATCACTAACTCCTTTGGTGAGAAGATAATTTTATTTTAATTCTCATGCAATAGCTGAGAAACTTCCACACAAATGCCAGCTATCAATTTTTATGAGTAAATTATTGTCCTCACAATTAGGGTGTGGTACAGGAGGGGATGACATACTTTAGAAGCTATAAACTTCTTGGATATAATTTTCTTCCTAGGCCATTATAAACATAACAACCTTTTTTTTTTTTTTTTTAATAGCTTAAGCCATTGAAAGAGTAAAAAGATTTCGGCAACAGAGCAGATACTGCTTTGATAAAGGAGGACCAGACATTTACTTTTTTGATCCATCTCAGAAAGAAAAATGACTCTCCCCCCACACTTTAAAATGGGAATGAATTAATTTGACTTTGAAATTCTCCTGACACTCCTCGAGGTAACTGGAGACACATGTGGTCAAACCGGATTTGGCAGGCAAGACTTTTCCTAGGGTTTTTTTTTGTTTTTTGTTTTTTGTTTTTTTTTTTCCCCTCTGTCCAAGCACACTAGTTTGCAAGGACACCCCCCCAAAACCCCCGCCCAACTCACTGGAGAAACACTGCAACAGACAAGACACCCAAGCCTGAAATCCAAGCCATGACTTCTCTGGGGAACGGAATACTTGGGGGGTTTCAGGGCTCTTGGCCTTTGGATTCTAGGAAGGCGATAACTTTCTAGAATTCAAAAGGACAGTGGAGGTCAGATGCTTCCTGTCTTTTATTTACCTGGGGAGGAACTTGAAGTTAGGGGGCTCAAATAGACTGCCAGAGTCACCCATGGCTAGGGACAGAGCTGGGACCAGAACTCAGGGTTCTGGGCTGGACCCCTGCCTAGGGATGGGGGAGGTCACACAATTGCTCCTCTGGTGTCCCCACAGAAAGCCCCATCCCCGCTCGCCATGGTGTACCTACCCCAGAGAGTCATGTGAAGGCGAAGGGAGGCCCCTTCAGGCAAAGGGTTGACAGCAGTACCTGGGACACAGACAGTGTTCATTCTTAGCGGTTTAACTAGAAGAATCGTTCTCAGCACAGGAGAAAGGCAGAGAGGTGTTCGGCCCTGACCTCCCAGGCGAGGATGCGGCCGCCAGTGTCCCTGATCACGTGTGGAATCTGCGACAAGCATCCAAGTCACCGCTCTTTCTTTAGATGTTTACCACTCACGAAGGCCAGCATTTTGAAAGCAAGGCTTATGGAATTTTAGTCGTTTTGCGTTGAAAATACTTAAGGTTTGTCCCTCTTCTTTCTGTGAAGAAAAAGAAACTGGGCCGGTACAGGAGGTTTGGTGCCATTTTCACAAACGTAAGAAGGCATTTACTTCCTGTGTTAAAGCTAGGTTTAATTTAGAGAATCCTTCGTTTTTGTTTTTTTTGTTTTTTTGGGTTTTTTTTTTTTTTTCCTAAAGAAGCTGGGTGTGGTTGTACACACCCAACTCCCTCAGTCTCCTGTGTGTGCTGCACTTCCATGCCTTGTGTCCTCAGTAGAAAGGATGCAAGGATCCATCCTTGTTTCCTATGCACGTTGAGCGGTTTTATGTAATTTGTTGTTTCCAAAGAAGAAAGCAGCTTGGCGAAATGAGAGCTACGTTTGTGTTCCCCTTCCAGAACCCTTTTCCAAAATCTGCACCTTACGCCAGCACCTCGACTGCCACTAAGTTTCTGGAAAGTTGTAGGCTCCTCCCCTCCTCCCTTAAGTCCCATCATTAGTTCCTCCCCCTCCCCAAAGTCCCATCATTAGTTCCTACCCCTCCCCAAAGTCCCTTCGTTCACTTCTTCCCCTCCCCAAAGTTGCACAGTTAGCTCCTCCTCCCCAAGTTCCATAATTAGCCCCGCCCTCCTCCCCCACGCCCTGGCACCACAAAGGTGCTGGTAGGTTCCAGGCACTGATGGTCTTGCTGCAAGGGTCCAGGAGCCACGGGGCTCGGAGGAAATATGCCAAGCTCGGGGGCACCCATGAGAAAACTGGAGGACAGCTTCCACCCCTGGGACACAGTGGTTCTCTGTGAATAGGCATCACAACGCTCCCCTACCCGGGGGCCTCCATTGCTCTGTCTGCTGGGTGGGGCTAAAGCTGCTTCTTATTAGGAGAACTAGTCCCTGCACCTGGCCTGCCAGGCTACTTGACAATAAGTAGCTGTTATGGAGGGCGTCCTTTGCGCTTAATGCTGGGTTAAGTGCCATCCACAGAGCGTCCCTCTCAATCCCCAGCAGCACCCCTCAGAGGCCATCATCACCCCCTTGTCCCAGGTGGAGGCTGAGCAAGGTGCAGTGCTCAGCCCACGTTCACCCAGCCGGCGAGGGCGGGGCCAGTGCTTGAGCCCGCCTTCCCATCCCTTGGTGATTCAGGACAGCAGTCTCCCCTAATTTCTCCTGTTTTCCTCCTTAATGAGAGAGAGAGGTTCCATGTGGGTTGCTCTAGTGCCTCAGCCCTGTCAGCATCTGCTTCCACGGCTTTCCATAGAATGGATGGTTCGTTCGCTCGTTAGATAAAGGATTGCATTTGATCTTATTTGCTTGGATTCTCAGTATCAATTCTATCTAGCACCTTCCTTGCATTCGTGACAGCCTTGCGATGTGAGCATAAAGCTCTTTGGTCTCAGACGCTGTTTTCTGCTTGTGTTTTCCCAAAGTTTCCTCAACCTGGGGATTTAAGTGGATGAAGCCATTTCGTCTTCAATTCCATCTGATTGTATTTAGGCAAAATGAAAATATGCAAATCCTCTCCCTTCAGGCTTGCTCTCATTTAAAACTCAGGCTCCAAGTCTGGAGATGAGGAAAGAGGTTGGGAAGGTTGCTGCTTAGGGAGAAATCATACCTCCCTCACACCTGCTCTTTGCACCCAAGTCCTGTCTCGCCCAAACTTCCCACCAAACATCGTGGAGATCCTGGATGGGTTTGCCTGCAGTTTCCTGAAATCTCCTAGGACTTCTGTCCCATAAATATGCTGGACAAAGCTTCCTTTTCAGGTGCCTCCCTCTTGGTAAGGGTTAGTTTGCGGCCCATAACCTAGAAATTGTTTCTTCTTAAATAAATCACCGTGTCTTGGCTTTTGATCCTGCACCAATTCATCAAATCTAGTTCCTTTCCTCAGCTTCTTCAAGTGGCGTTCCCACCCAAACCAGTCCCCCGAGAGCGGAATTCTCATTTTAAAGGTTAGTTTGATTTTGATCTTGAGTGTTTAAAGCCCTCCATCCCTCCTTCCCTTCCCCACTAGTGAGGTGCAGTAGACAGGGTGAGCGTTCGTTCGGTGAGAACTTCTGGCGTCAAATGTTGACCTTTTGAAAACCAAATCAGTGTAATAATGAGGGTTTTTTTTTTTTTTTTCGGGGATTCTGACACACTGGGTGTTTGATAAGGCTGCTCTCTGCAACTTTTCCCCTAAAGTACCAAGCCGGCTTAGGCTTCGTCTTCACGGCATGCCCCTGAATCCCATGTTCGATCTATTTTTTAAACCCTTATCCCAAGGGAAGCGAATACTCAATTTTCTCTCTCACTTTCCAAATGCAGTCAGGTTATTAGTTTTGACTTAATGAAGAATAGTTGGTGGGAACAAGTCAGGCTCTGAAACACCAAGGAAAGAGTTGAGGGCTCTGAGGGGGGAAAAAAAAGGTGGCAGAGAATTGAATATATGCAAGTAAGCACTTTTCCCATTTCACATTAAACAGTTTGATGCCATTTTTTAAAAGAAGGAAAGAAATATTTTAGATATTCTAAGCAGAATGCTTAAACCACAAATTCTGTAAAAAATGAACGGCGCAAGCTATTAGCAGCTGTACGCGTCATAAACACCTTAGGCGAGACAATCAGATACTGATGCCAACAGCACCTCCGGGCCATCCGTCTGCACAGCGCTCGACTTCTGCAATTTCATAAGATAAATGCCTCTGCTGTTTTAAGATGATGAAAGTACAGCTGAGACGAATCTCCGTATTTTTCACCAGTGATTTAATAAAGGCCAGCTCAGAATAAATATGGAAAGGCTACTCTGAAAGCTTTCCGAGCTTTGTGCTGAAATGCATTGGAACTTTCTTCCGCAAATTGATTGTATCCCAAGTTCTGATTTGTCCACGCATGGAAGGAAGACGTTTACTCAGTCGTGGACTCGAAACGTCCCATGTGACACGCTGCAGCTTAAACGGGGGAGTTTAGGGAAAGGTGCTTCCTCCAGCAAAGGGGGGGCTAGGGATGGCAAAGTTGACCCTTTTTTTTTTTTTTTTTTTGGCCCGAAATGGGTACCAAGAGAGACGGAGGAGAAAGGGAATCTGAGTTCTGGATTTTGCTATTCCTCAGTTTAGGCTTCTCAAAAAAGTACTTATGCCCATTTGAGGTCACATTTTTATTTATTTTTGTGTCTCAAGGTGTCTTAAACACATACAATCAATAAGAAGTGAGACAGGTAGATGGATATATAGACAGACAGTCAGAGAGGAAGATAGATAAACACACTTCAAGATATTACAGGTAATTACTTCCCAAAATAGTCAAAATCCTAGGGGACAAGCCTGACTATAATTTTAGAGGATCTATTTAAATCTCATATTCATGAGTAAGAAAAGGTTTTTTTCTTCCCATTTTTGATGAGCTAAGAGAGGAGGGCAAGCAAGCGAACAAATGAGGAGGAATGGATTTATTAAAATTTCTTTGGGCCCATGTTCTCAGCAACTGGCTCCTTTAGGATGCCAACTAATCCCTTCCAGAGTTCCTGACTAGGCTGTGCGCTCGCGTGTGTGTGCGAGCCTGTATGTGTGTGCGTGCGATTGTCATTGGTCAGTGCTTTCCGGGATGACAGGGATGACAAGAGCTTATCAGGGGAAGTCAGTGGTCAGAGGGCTGGCAGGGTTGGCTCCTCCAAGGGTGGGGAAGCCCCCCCGCCCCCCCGCCTTCCATCACTGCAGCTGGGGGCTGTGTCTGTCCAAGGCCTACCCTCCTGCCCTGGGCACTGCTGACTTTAATTACTCCCTCCTTGGCTGACCTCACAGGTGGCTTCCCTGGGAGGAGGCGTTTACCTCTCCCCAACTTCCCCCTCCCTCCCGGCTGCTCATTTCCTCAGTGGATTAGCAGGGCCATGATGAAACAGAAGCTTGTGGCTTCTCCATTCTTTACACAACCTGGTGTTAGAGGTTGACCTTTCACCCCTGGAGATTCGGAGGATTAAGGCCGCTTTTAAGTCCCGCTCTGGTTACTAATCCACCACTTTCACTGGATGTTATGTAAGCACTTCCTGACTTACCCTTTAAATCCTGTAAACATAATAAAACAGAGTTTAACCTTTACCTTTGGATTTCCCCACTATCTTTTGCGCTGTCGAATCAACTGGACGGATCCAGGAACAGAAAGCTAATAAGTGATAGCCTGATTTTTTTTTCTTTTCTTTCTTTTTCTTTTTCTTTTCTCTTTTTCTTTCTTTTTTTTTTTTTTTTTTTTTTTTTTTTTGCCCTGGGACATGTAACAAAACATTACAATCTTTAATATATTCAGGTCAAATAGTTGTGGGGGAGGCCCGAATGCTTCAGGCTGGGCAAATAATGTTTCTCTCCCCTTTAACTGCATATATTTTCCCACAAAACAATGAAGCAGATGGTATTGGGTGTTTCCTCCCCTCCCCCTTCCAACAAATTAGAACCAATAAGGTCCAAATGATAGCTGGAAAAATAGGCTTTTGAGGCGGTTTTCCGTAATACAGACTTTCACCGTTCCTGTCTCAAGCCTGCAGCATCCTGAAATGTCCCTAGAGGCCTGCTTTTGCAGACTTCGCACTTTTAAGCATGAATGTTATTAGCTAGCCCCGATTTCTAGGCCCAAAGAGCAAATCCAAAATTGTTTTGGACAAACATAAAATGCATTCATCTTTCTTGTTTACCCTTCGACTGGTCAGATGCCTTTCCGGAATGTTCTTTCTTAGGGACCGAGTTACGGAATGGCCAGAAACGGTGTCCAAGAGGTCCCATTTGGTAGCAGATTGTCACCAGGCTCCCGGTTAGTGAGGACCAAGCCTTCGACACATCATTATCACCATGAAGTCAACGTCAACCACTAGAGTGCCTATGCTGGTCATCTTCATAACCATAACTATAATGTTCCTTATCGGTAAAAGAGAAGATTCTGAATTAGGTTAATTCTTTGTTATTGTTGTTATAGCTGTTCCTGTTTTTGTCCCTAAGAGAATCTAGCAGACTTATCTGGGCAGCAGCTGGGACTGAAAGGAAGGTGGGCAAACACTAGACCACCAGCCAAGCAATGGGATGGCTTGGGACCAGCCAGCCTCTGTCCCTGTACATGTCACCAACTATATTTGGCCCTCAATCTCCCCATCTTCAAATGGTGATAACACCCCTGACTCCTTCCTCTGGATCACTGAAGGAAAAATTACATGCAGTTTTCCCACGGAGCCAATACATGGTTGAACGTTCACAGAAAAATTGTGACTGGCTGGGCAACAGACTATAAAGAAAGGAATACCCTGGGTCATTAGAAACTCTAGTAAACGAATTAAATACAGAGAGGACAGCTCTTTCAGACATCCGATGGGCTCTACAGATCTATCTCCTCTTTAGGCCACATGGTCTTCAGATAAATCCAGCAGGTCAGAAATCCTCTCTGCATCCCTAACCCCACCCAGTGACCTAGCCGGTCCCGTGCTAGGTAGGGACACATCCGATTAATTTAATCCACCACATGGCTCTGTGTTGTAGGTGTTCAGAGCGTCTGCACCCCAAGGAAACGAAAATTCGGAGAGGTTAGTACGCAACTGAGGCACACACCCAGATCAGCCTGAGCCCTGCCTCAGCGCACAGAGGAGCCCACGTAGACGCGGCAAGGCACGTTGTGCCTTTGTACCTCCTTCTGGTTTCAACTTCTTCAACTCCCCCGGCTTCCCAGGCAAGCCACAGAGTTACTTTCATTTGAGAGCTGAGACAATGAGGAGCCATAAACGTAGAACGTGATTTATTGGAGCGTATGGATATTTCGAAACATTCCCTGAAGAAAATGTGAAGTGCCCGGGGGTTGGGGTGGGAAGCAGGAATCAAAGGGTTGGTTGGCCCAAGCGAGTGAGGAATTGCTGGATTCTGGTGGGTGGGGCAGGGAGACTTCCCTCGGATTTCCTTAGCTTCTCCACTCTTCTGGGCCCCTGGAGAGAGCCCGCAGGAGGGGAACTCAGCCTTCTCTGCCTACGAGGGACAGCCCTTCCCCTGGTCCTCCAGGGTGGAAGTCATGCGAGCTGAAGGCTAAGGAGTCACCGTCACAGCAACCCGCTGCTCCTTCACGCCCCTTGCCACACACCTTCCCATGGCTGGAGAATTAATGGACATCTGAACACTTAAGAGATGCTTCTGGACAAGGAACATGAGTAATTTGTGTCTTGTGGTAAATGCTTTTTCAGTGAGTCTCTGCAGAGGTGTAATGTCCTGTTTGTGACGAACGTGTCCTTTCTTGCAGGCAGATGTGTCACTGCTCGGCTCTCGTGTGAAGCCCTCACACAGAAGGACAGACGCTAGGCTGTGCTCACAGTTTACGCCCACGCCATGCATTATAGCAGAGGGAGGAAGGGAGCCCCTCCAGACCCAGCAGCTCCTTCCTTGGTATTCGCTACCTGTCCCGAGGTAATGAGGAGACGGAGAGAAGGCCACATGGGTGCCAGAATGAAGAGGCTCCAAAGCAGGTTGACTCCACATCCAGCTCTGCTCAGGGACATCAGGCCTCCCAGCTGTCAAGTCCCCCCCAGTGTGCACACGCTCCTTCACACACTCAGCCCCTTTGCCTTCTCTCCCCCGACAAAGTTCAGCAAGTCTGGTCCTTCCTGGGTCCTGCCCAGTTTAAAGGGTGAGAATCCAAGGGAGTCTCTTTATCTGCAGAATGGAAAGATGGATACCTGGCCCACCTAGTTCTCAGAAATTTTTTGAAGGTCATGAGTGATGATGGGGGGTAATAGAATTTTTAAACAGCAATCCAAATAGAAAACTCAGATTGAGTGGAAGTTCCTTGAACACGGGGACATAGTTTGGTCTGCCAAATATTTTTATAATATTTTTAAATATTATCTTAAATAGTATCTTAAATATTTTTATATTTAATAAATTTTTATATTTAAACATTAAATATTTAAATATAAAATACTCATTTTATATTTAAATATTCAATATCCAAATAAATATATTTTAGTGATTTATTATATTTATAAATATATTAAATATATTTATATATTTTATATATTTGCATATGTATATATTTCATATACAAGCATATAAAATATTTTATATTTAAATATTAACTATATTAAATATAAAATAAATATTGTATATTTAAATATTAAGATAAAATATCTTAAATATTAAATATTATCTTAAATATTTTTAAGCCCTAGGAGAATACCTAGCAGGGAGTAGGTATATAGTGAATATTTGAAAAATCAACAAATCAGTAAGTGTGTGATACCGATAATAGGGTAATACAACTTCTCAGAAAACCATGGAGTCCCATGATTGTCCTGGGTATCTTTACAATGGGGCACTATAAGTTTGCTTACCAGGTAACACAGCCTTTTTTGTTTTTTTTTGCAAACCAACATTCCTTTAAAGGGTATATTAGCATCTCAGTATTTGACAAGATATAAGAAGTGTTCTCATAGCTGTCCTGGTGGTCGTCACAGTAATTACAGCAAAATATCCTTAACTTTGGGCCAGCTGCTCTGCAGCCAGGGATTTGAAAAGTGGCCCAGAGTCCCGCAGAAACGGAGAGTCTTGAATGGGCCAACATGGATGTCTTAGGGCTCAGGTGAGAGCTCAATTGTCCTCCCTTTGAATCTGTTCACTCTTAACTTTGCACCTAATCAGAACACACGCGATCTTCTCAGGCTGGCAGTGAGAGCTCAGGTAAGAGAGGAGGCAGAAAAGACACTGAAAAAAGTCATACACGCTAAAAATATCTAACGGAGGGTCAATGGATAAAGAGAGAAATTACCTGACAAATTCTTACAGCCCGTAAGTATTCACTTTTTAATCTTTAAACAACTTGAAGTTCTTCTTCTTCTTCTTTTTTTTTTTTTTTTGGAATTTAATCGAACTGTACATCCACAAATATTTATTGAGGGCTCATTATGTACCTGACATGGGGGTTAGAAAAGTGAAGAAGTGGTAAGGCAGTATTCCTTTATGGAGCTTAGATCCCTGAGCGAGATGCGCCAGAGCGACCAAAGTCTCTCATATGGCAGGTCCTGCCCAGTCACTTCTCCCCGAAGCTCTGGGACCGTGGGAGAAGCTTAGGAGCCAGCTTCTATGAAGATATACATCTCTGACATGAGAGCTGTCCTCTGCATCTCAAGAAGCTGATGCCATGGGAGGTAGGAAGGAAGTGAGAAGATGAAGGGAATAACAGCGGTACACCTGTGGTCTCCCTGCTTGGTCATTTAGCCGAAAAGCAGGAAACTGCCGTGATTCTAATTCACTCTTTTCTGTTTCCTGAACCCACATGGTTGATTTTATATTGGACTCCACATCTTCATTGTCTACTGTTAGTGCTGAAAAGCCGCAAGGCCATGTGGACACAAAGGCTCTCAGGTCAGAAAGACCTGGTGCATTTCTCACCCCTGCCTCCTAGAGTGCATAAGTTAACTTCTACATCTTTAGGCCTTTATTTGCTCAGCCATAAAGTTGATGAAATGGCATCCACTTAGTAGAGATCTCATGCAGGTTTGACCTATGTAAAGCCCGTCACCTTGTTTCATATAGAGGCTTAGTGAACAGGAACATTTCTGTTATTGTAACACCTCGAAATTCTTAGTGGTAGCTCAGAGTTACCAAGAAAATCTTAAATAATGTTTTGTGTCTGCTTCCAAAAGACAAGGATGCAGATTTCTAGCCAAAGGGAACTGTGATGGCACGTAGGTCAAAGGACAGCCTGGACCTTGGAGTCAGGCAAAGCCAGGTCCAAACCCAGGCCCTTCGCTCCCAGCTGTGGGTCACCAGATGTATGACCAAACATGGCAAAGTCTCAATTACTTCACCTGTTTAAAAAAAAAAAAAAGTGGGGTTGACTGTGAAGATGATTTTAAAGGACATCATGTTAATAAGATGCTTGGCACATAATAGGAATGTAGTTGTGATCACTGTTATTTCTAGCTGGAAAATTCAGTCGTATTGAGCATCCCAAGCTCAGCACCACCTATGGTATATTAACAATCAGAATGATAGCAATAATTAATAATCGTATAAGTTATCACCTAGGAGATGGTCAGAAAAGAAACTTAACAAAAAAAAAAAAAATCAACCCTCAGTATCAAGAGGACGTTTTTTGCCTAAAAATTTTATAAGTCAGATGTTGCTAGCAACAGATGCATTTGCTAGATTTCATGCCATAAATAACCATAACCACTTAGAATTGGAGTTACATGTTCCTTGTAGCTCACACTTATCAATCAGTAGAAGTTGCTAAGGCCAAACAGTTCCCAAATAAAGTTTCAACGAAGAAAAGAATCGGAGTAGGTGTATTTTATGGCATAAGACCCTTTTCAAGTTGAAGTGTGAAAAGAATCATTACAACCAGGTGCCTAACTATCCCCAGAGTCCAGGTAGAGCAATTATTGAAATAACAAAATGAATGCAGTAGAGAAAAAATAAAAAAGAGCCCTCCGACCAAGGTAGTTCTGGAAAGGCAGAGCAGCACCTTGTAAACCTTCTGTTTCCATAGCTCCCCAGCAAACAGAGGCTTTGGACTCATGCAAAAACTGCATAATCTACAGCCATGATCACCGTGAAGGTGACTTTTCTAGAAGGAAAAGTAACTTAATTGGGGTATTGAGTTTCTAGATAATTCTTTCTGTGCGAAACATATTTAATATTTTGTGGATAACAATGGCCGTCTTTCAGCATCCACTTTGCCTGCTAAATATCAAGGAAGTAGAATTAGTGTTTGTTAAGTTTTCTTTCTTTCCTTTTTTTTTTTTTTTTAATGAGGTGAGGATTCCTTGATTCATTGTGTAAAACAGATGAAACAGAAGTTATTCTAGTTGGTGCTGGAGTTCCTTCTCTTCACTGATTTCCTCTTCACCTGAGGGACTCCGTAGAAACTCAAAGGAACCCTAGCACTCAAGAGAAACCATCAGAAATTACTTCTTCTTCTCCTCCAGCTCCAACCATCTAGTTATTTTACTCTTACACTAAAAAACAATCCTCCCCAGTAAGAAATTTCCCGCATTTGAGGACACATTTAGAACATCAGGACTGCTAGAGAAGTTTTTGAAGTTTCCAATAAGGGAAAGCCAGCTCCCAACATGCTAGAGATGGGGACATGAATGACATTTCTGATGACAGAGAGTACATTATAATCAAATGGCCCTTGGGAAATCCAGAGGGATGAGGGCTGGTCCATAGTAGGGGCTACGAGACATGTCCATCTATAATATTCACCCTTCAGACTCATATAATGCCCAAGGGGAAGAGACCTCAACTTGTTAGTCATGGAATATTCAGTGAGTAATGGAAGAGTCAGGTTGGGGATGCTTGAGAAGGTGACAAGGTCCATTCCACTCTGCACAAACAGTTCTGTCCCATTATCTTAAGACTTCCAGGGAGCAGCCTCTGTGATATCCCTTGCTCACTATTATGGGATTTTGTCACCTCCACAACTGAGAGGCCCCATTTTGTCAGCTAACAGAAACCTTTCATGGAGGACTCAGTGCCCATTTTTGTCTAAGAGAAAATCAAGAATTGCTGATGACTATTCTCAACACCTTTGAGCGTTCTCAAGTCCCATATCTTCAGTTTATTTTTTCCGTGGTGTGGAAATTGCAAGTGACTTCAAGCTACAGACGTTGTGAATTAATTTCCTATGCCTGCCCCTGGGGTCCTGGGAGGAAATGGGTGCACCTGCCCCAAATCGAATGAATAATTCATATTGCATCTGGGTCTAAAAGGTGATAGGCAGCATAGAAATGCAGAAACAGCTGGAAACAAGATTAGGGATGTCCCTCCCCCCTTACCCCCCTCCCCCCAAAAAAAACCCAGTAAGGCAGAAAGATAAACTTTAGGTGATCGCACTGGTACTTATTCTTTTGAGCTCTGTGAGCTCAGGGGTTCTGGCATGAGTATTCCTCTGAAAGCTCTGGCTGGGGCACTCAGAGGACAAGGAAGGCAAAAGAAGGCAAGGCTCAGGGAATGGCTATGTTCTCCATATTAGGGGGAGATCACCCAGTGCTGGGGCCCGTAGAGCATGCCTCTGGGTACTCAGGCATCTATGGACGAGTGTATCTTCCTCCCGCTGGGAAGATGGCACTGTTAACAAGAGGCAGGTATTTTAGTGCGACCCTATGTGGGAGAGGACAGAAATCTGCTGTCTGACAGTTGTGTCACTAGGGGATATTGTTTTTGCAAAGGTGTCCTATATACACTCCATCCCATGTGCTTTTCTTTAATGAGACACTGACACTGATCTTTCAGAAGTGGGGTCTATGTTTTCTTCCTTGAACCTGGATGGGCATTTGTAATTGCTTTGGTACATCCAGTATGGTAGAGGTGATGCTGTGTGGCATCGAGGAAGGTCACAAAGGCATAGCTCCCATGTAACTCTTTTCTCTCTCCGGATGCTTGCTCATGGGTTCCAGCCACCATGTTGAAAGGAAGCCCTGGCCACATGGAGAGGCCACACAAAGGTGCTCCAACCAGCAACCCCAGCAGACACCCCAGATCACCCTCCAGACATGGGAGTGAGCTGGCCTGCTGATGAATCCAGTCCCCAGACCTCAAGTCCTCAGCTGAGGCCACAGACCTTGTAGAGCGGAGAAAAACCATTTCCGCTATGTCTGTTATAAATGCCTGGCCCGCAGAGATGGGGAGAGATAGTGATTATTGTTGGAAGGCACTACAATTTGGAACTCAGGGGAAAATTATTTGCCTTGGGAAAATTATTTGCCTCTTTTTTGCTGCAATTTCTGTAATCTCTAGAGTCTGCTCCCAATGATTTTTTTAGGTAAGACAAGATAACAGACATACAGGGCCTTCTGTCTAGTATGTGGTATGTAAAAGGGAGCTAATGTAATGTGGGGGGCTGAGACAGCTGGGATTCACACTGTGGGCTCACCTCCTTTGGACATCTTTGCATATGACCTGGGGGAAGTTACGCTGATGGTGGTACCAAGCACACAGCACCCACTGTCATCCCAGATGCCCTTGTTTGCCCTCCATTTGCCCTGTTCAGTCCTCTACCCCTGTTAGATGGTGAGCTCTTATGGGCTCAGCCTCAACACTCCAGACACTTAGAAGGCATACAGCAAATACCAGTAATCCTGTTCATTTTTAAATCCAAGGCTGTTGCCAATCCCATAGAGTAAATGCGTGTTGGGGGGAGCATGTGGGGTTAGAGAAAGAAGAGGTGGAGTTCCCTTCCTCCTCTCTGTGCTGATGATTGATTCTAGTCTTTCCAGACTCCCCTATAGGTCCCATTGCTTTGAAAACTCTGTAGACCTCCCTCTCAGTTCCTGTATGCTTTGAGGGCCACCTATGTTTCCTTCTACTCATACCACCAGATTGTCTCCATTACCTGCCACTCCCCATTAGACCACGAGCAAGATGAAGAGCTTTATAGCCATATCACCAACGCCCAGTCTGTGTCACAGAGCTCAAAAAATATGGACAGGTGAATAACACATGAATGAATGAACAAATGAATTTAGGACACCAGACAGGGTTCATCTGCCACTTGCTGGCACAGTGACCTTGGGTAAGTCAGGTTTTTTTTTTTTTTTTGGTGGGGGGAGGTGGCTACTGTTCTCATTTTCATATGTGCAAAGTGTTTATACCCCTACCAAGGGCCAAATGAGATTGGGTATGTGAAAGCACTTGCAAAATGCACAGTGTTGTTCAAATAGGAGAATCATCATTTGTTTACTCTGTATAGAAGAGAAGGAAGATTGGCAAGAAAGAGATGAGCAGATGGAGGTGGGTGGGCAGGGGACAGAAGAACATCATCTCACTGACCAGAGCAGTAACAAAAATCACCATACAGCAGCTTGCACTGAGCATGAATTATATTCTAGCACTTTCTGAATGTATGGACCTCTTATCTGCTCAATAACACAAGGCTCTAGTACTGTTATTGGTGCTTTCACTTTGCAGCTGACGAAATTGAGGCACACACGGGTTGAGTAACTTGCCAACACTGCAGAACTGGTAAGGCGCTGAGCTGGCATTTGAACCCTGGCTTTTTGGCCTTAGAGTCTGCACTTTGGACCACAGCCTTAAGCTGTCTCCTCATATTCACCTACACAGGAAGGAGGAACCTCCACCCTTCCCATCTGGAGATGCCTCCAGAACCTGTATTTAGGGGTAAAACATAGCAGTAAGGAGATGTCTTGAGGGAGCTGTATGACAAGCTGGAAAGGACTTACCTGAGACATCTTCCTCCCTGGGCAGCCACTGGGCTGGGAATGCTGCCATTAGAGCCTTGACTTCTGTGGCTTTCCCTTCAGAGGACCCCCTTGTCAATGTTCCCAGGGTGAGAGCACATAGCTATTTAGTAAGAATTAGTTCTCAGACTTTCCAGCTTCCTCCCTTTACACCACCCCCACCTCTCAACTAACTGGCTTTATTCCCTCATCCTCTCTCACACAGGTCCTTTCTTGTCCCCATGTTTTTGTCAATCCATTCACTTTGTCAGGGATGCATACTCTCTCCTGCCAATGTTTGCTATTTTAAATCTCACCCTACCTAAGACATAGCTCAAGAATTACCTTCTCTAAGAAGTTTTCTCATATTTCACTAGAGGGACCTCATTCCTTTGGTGAGGAATGGTGTTACATTTTTTAGCAAATAGTAAATTACTCCCTGAAGAGAAAGACTTGTCTTCTCAAGAGAGATCCTTCTTCCATGTGGCTCTTCCCTCATCAAATCCAAACACACTTTCTTAGAATAAATAAGTTTACAGGCTCACTCCCAGAGCATGTATAACCCCACTGATAACCTGTTCAAAGTTAGGAGTTGACCCCACCCACCTGGTAAATTTACCCTCATTTCTTTTAATCTCACATTAACCTGGGATGGCGTCTGAAGTTATCTTGGCCCTTGATTTAGACAATTGCTCTCTTACAAGAACTTGTCTCTCTCAGCTTTCTGAAACATGTCTGAATAGGGACATAGTAGTTATTAGAGGGAGCGTCTCAGTGGTGAAATGTTGAAAATAAAGTTCAGATTGGACCCCTGCAGAAACTGCTGTATGACCTCGTTGGTCATAAAAATAGATGAGGTTGTAGAAAGATAACACTTTGGCAACAAAGAGAAAATCTCTGCTGTTTCCGGACTTGGACGGCATCTGCAGAAAGGGCAAGAAGTTATTCTAGAAGTCATTGCATTCAACCTTTGCTCATCAGCACAACAAAGGAGGCAAGAAAATCCAAAAGTAATTCTCTGGTGCTCTGAGCTACGCTTCATGATCTGGTGGGCAAGTCAAACGGTCAATAGACATTTATTTGGTGCCTGTGGTGTGCTCAGCAACAGACTGAATACTGAGAACCAGTCTGCTGTCCCAGTCTGCTCGGATAACAGTTGTGGGAGCCTGTGTGCCCTCCAGGCCATGGGGAGGGAGACCCAGGAGGGTGTGGAGCAGTGGAAAAAAAACAGGCTGGAATTACCAGGGAGCCACATATGATCCATAAACAGGAAAATCCTCTCCTGCAGAACCGTGAGTCGACTGCATAGGCACAGACCAGGCCAAGCCCGTCAAGACCTGCCCTGTGCTGTGGGGATGGTGGGTCTCCAGGAAGCGCAGCTCAAACCCTCAGGTCTGCCCTTGTCTCTTCTGCTCAAGGGCTGCACCTTGTCCTCCCACGTGGGCATGAAAAGGGGGGCCGGAGGGGCACCCTAGGTTCTCCCTCGTTCCCGGTCTGGCTGGACAGCTAATGGGGAGAAGCTGAAGGAATTGTTCCTGTGGGTCTGTGATGACACTGTCCACAATGGACCGTTCCCCAGTGGAGATGGAGAGTGGCTGGCCCAGGGTCCCAGGAGCCTGCTTTGTGGTGTGTCCCTGGCTCCATAAGTTTTCCACAAAGCTGGCCGTGAATGGTGCTGTGCTTGGGGAAACTGCCCCCGAGCTCAGGCTCATGCCTGGTGGAGCCTAAACAGCTGGTGTTCCCTCTGGGCCCACATTGGTGGTTTCAGTTCTGACGACACATTAGAATATCCTGGGGAGATTTAAAAATAGACCCACGCCTGGACCCACTGGAGATCAAATGAACCTGACCCGCCCCCCCCATGGGGGGGTCTGGCCTGGACGTGAGTATGTTTGGAAACTCCCTGGGCAATTCTAAGACGCAGCCAGAGTTGAGGACTGATTATTAAGGGCACTCTTTGGGCTAATTAATCTCTGACAGTCTGTCTTTGAAAAGTGCCCCCCCATCCCTATTCAAAATTCCCACTGGAGGCCCACCCACATGTCGGCAGCCCAGGGTCACAGCCCCCCCTGCTGCCAGGCGGGAGCACTGCCACACAGATTTTTCCATCCCCTCCCCTCCTCCACCAGCAGATCTAGGTGTCTCCCTCTCCCCAGGCCAGGAGCTAAAACAGTGGGCTTTCTGCCCTGTTGCCCAGCTGCTTCATCTCAGTCCTGTGAAGAGCTGGCCCACTGAACTCATGAGAAAACTGAGGCCCACAGAGAGAAGGAGCTCAGGAATTTCTTTCTTCTGTGTTTTGCCTCAGAGTCCCGAGCCTGGGTATCCCGAGTGTTTCCTCAGCTGGAACATTTCCTGCTCCCCAGGTCTCCTCAGAGATCTCACTCATCCCAATTCAGAGAGCCCACCCTGATTGACAGCCCTTCCCATGGTCTACTCTGTCCCTCCTCACCCAGACACACATATCAGTTGGCATCATGGGTCCTCCAAGCCCGCTGGCTGGTTGAGAGGCTGCTGCCCCATGGGGTCTGTAGGATGTAGTAGGCACCTGAGGCCCAGCCTTCTTCTGGTCCAGGAAAAACAAACACCTCACAGGTGGAGCCACTTCCTATGGCAGTTAAACCCTAAACTTGGCCGGACACAAACTCATGGCTGCTCAAAAGCCCAGGAGGTTTTCTGATGAACTCTGCATCAGGCTCACACAGGCAGCAACCCTGGATGAGGGCTCTGAATGTTCCCATTCATGCTGGGAGTGAAATCCTGCAGCCAGGGGAATCATTCACTCATTTTCCTGACAATGCATATCAAAGGAGGAATGTTCCAGAATTCGAAAGTACCACTTTCTTGCTCTGTCGTCCTGGTATGTAACAATTGGAGCCTTCATTTCCTGATCTGTAAAATGGTGGCATAACGGGCTTTTCCTCACCAAACCTCTGTGAGGTTTTAACAAGGTAATAGAGTGCATTTTGTGAATTTTGTGCAGTGCCTGGCACATAATAAATGTTGCTTGTTATCTTCACCTTGCACCTCTTGCCTGTAACCTTCCCCCCTTCTCTGCCGTCCCCCATCTTCACCCTACCAATAACGTAGCTGTTACTTAAAACCAAACTCAAAAGCTTTGCCTCCTCTCAGAATGTTGTGGAGTTAGTTGGGCCTCTGAACAATTTCCGCATCATGAGCCCACATCTCCCTGCCTCAGTGTGGACCTCACAGCCCCATTTGTGACTCTGTAGCTGAAAACCCTTTTGTGGTGTCTTGATGCCTTCAGGGTGAAGCCTAAACTACTAGCCCACCATGCTTGTAGTCTCCACGGGACTTGCTTGACCCAGCCAGTGGCCTCCGTCCCTACCACGGCCGACAAGCTTCTCAGCTTTTAGGGACAGCTCTTCCTCTTCTCCCTCTTCTCAGAAAGGCACCCACATGAAGCCCACCATTCCCCGCCCCCCACCGCCCCACCATGGACCTAACACAAAACAGGAGCTTATTTACTGAGTGAGTCAACTCCACAGATCTCTTCTTGGAAGGCTTTCCTCATATACCACACCCCGAGCAGAGAGACCACATCCTGCGTTTTTATCTTTCAATAGACTTTGATCTCTGCCACAGCAACTCCACTATCAGTTCTGTTACTTGCTTCTTAGACATCTGCCGCCATCTTGACAAGGGAGACATCTGAATGAAAATTAAAAAACAAAACAAAACAAAACAGCTCACCTTTATTGTTTGCCAGTACCAGTCACCATTCAGGGCACTTCAATGCTTATTATTAACCCACTTAATCCTCATGACACAGTGAAGAAGGTTCTGTTATTATCCCATTTTACAGATGTGGAAACCAAGGCACAAAGACATTACTAACACTTCCAAAATCAAGCAATTAGTAGGCAGTTTATGTGCAGAGTTTAACACGGTGCTGATAGAGGAATAGGAGCTCGGTAAATCCTGTGGGGCTGGAATATATTGTTTGTGGTTGAAGTACCCCAGATTCAGGCCGGCCTCTGCCGCCCTGATTAAGGCTCTTCACCTTCGGGTCATTAGCTTGTATTCCAGACTGAGGCCCCATCGTGTGGGACTTAAGTGGGAGCCTGGCTGGCACACTTCCCTCCTCCAGCTTCTCAGTTAGTTGTTCTGTGAATTCATAGCACACAAATATTTTATGACTGCATTTATTCTTCATAACAATATGAATGAGCAACTGAATAAAAGCCTACTCCCTTGTGAAGCCAGAGGAAGAGTGATTAAATTATAATCATCCTGGATTAATTAATCTATAATATTTGCTCTTTATATGAAAGAAGAAAATCAGCCTTCAACATAAAGGTTATGTACTCCTGAGGTCTGTGTCTTAATAAAGGAAAAGCTTGGGGAAAAAACTTGACAAGCCCCCAAGATACGACATGTTGTAAATGTAGACAGAAGGTTATTACTGATATAAAATATATTCAGTGTAATTATCAGCCACAACAAATAATCAGAGCAACGATAATGAATAATTAACATTTTTATACTCCTATAGTAATGTGTCTAATAGATAAGTGCACAACATTGAATTAATTTATTGTGCTATAGTGTTTTTAGTAATGAAAATTGCCTAATCAAAACATCTCTTCCACAGTATTGCCAGATATTGGCAGAAATCACTGATAAGGTTTATTTCTTTGTTTTCAGATCTCATTGTAGTAGAGATGCTGTGAAATATTTAGAAAAACCTAAGTAGGGAAATTGCAGGAAGAATGAACTCAAGGCAAGCTGCAGATCTCAGTTCAGGGGGAAGTAAATTTAAAGACATCACTTTTGAGCCTTGGCATTAAGGATTAATAAGGGTATGGGAAGCAGTTGTGCCTGCCTGAGAAAAAAAGGCTGTCCACAGGATAGGGGTCTTGTGAGTCAGATTTACAAAGGTCTTCCATGGGTATCTCTTTATTCCCCTCTTCCTGGGGTCTTCCTTTCTCCAAGGTGGGAAAGGGAAATAGGACCTTCATCAGCAGTTTCACCGTGGAGTTCAAAGTCACGTCCTTTCGCCCGCATGATGGACTGTAATGATCTGTCTCTTACACCTGCCTTCCTTAGCAAGCATGGCAAGGGCCATCTCCTGTCATTTCTTTATCTTCAGGGCCTCACTGATGCCTGGATCCTCCTGAAATCATGGAGGAATAAACGAATTGGGAGCCTATCTATGTCTATTGCCGGTGGGAGATATAAATGTTAATGGATCTAACATGGTCATAATCTCAACCCTTTAGAATCTATTACCTAAAGCAAGCCTGGTGGCCAAAGATACTGAGAAGCAGTAATATGTGAACACCGACTGATTCTATTTCTATTAAGGATTCCCATGAAGGATAAGGCAACAATTACAGGAGCCCCCTCTTCTGAGTGTGGAGGGAAGTGTTACTCAGCAGGGCATGACATCAGTTAAAACTTAGGGAGACCATATGGTATCTTAGACCTCTTCTTCCTGTTGTTCTTACCAAGGGTTCTCTATAGCAGCCTCTCTTTGACCTCTAAGGTGCACACCAATCGCCTGTAGATCTCTTTCAAGTGCAGACTCTAATCCTATAGATCCCAAATAGAGCCTGAGAGTCTACATGGCCCATAGGCTCCAAGGGGGATGCCTTTCCCGTTGGTCGGCCGATCCCACTTTGCATTGCAAAGATCTGTAGGAACTCTCCATCTCTGTTTAGGTGTTTTTAGATATGCTTACGTTTGCAAGATACAAGCATAAGGGACAATCTCCTGGTTTCAATTTGCCAGGATATGGTTGTCCTTTTTTTTATTATATTTTATTTATTTATTTGACAGAGAGAGATCACAAGTAGGTGGAGAAGCAGGGGAAGGGGGAGAAGCAGACCCTCCATTGAGCATAGAGCCCGATGTGGGGCTCGATCCCAGGACCCTGGGATCATGACCTGAGCCAAAGGCAGAGGCTTAAACCACTGAGCCACCCAGGTGCCCCTGTGGTTGTCTTTCTAAAGAAGCTCCAAAGCAGTCAACTTTGTTTACCCAGTATCTGAAGAGTCCGACTGTGTGCACAGGACCTAAAGAGAAACCAACAGCTTCGTAAGTGCTAAGAGTATATGCTAAATGCACATGTATGGTGTGACTGTGTCTCATTTTCAAATGTCGCGAAGTTGCACGGTATGTGGTCTGTGACGACCAGAACATGCCTGCCTGTGTAGCTTACACATCCTCCTCACGTTAGTATCTCTGCATTAGTTTCACACCAACTGCCAGAATTTCATCCAAAAAGCGAAGGAGATAAAAAGGATGAAAGGAAAAGAAAGAACCAAATCTATTGTAACAACTACCGTACTCAGAACCTAGTTCTGTGACAAGACTTTTACCTGCCACTGAGGCAACTGAGCGGACTTAGGACTTAGGACTCTGACTGAAGTCATAGGTAGATGCTGAGAAGCCAAAAATTAACCCCATGCTTCCATGAGGCCAAGCTTCATAGTTTGGACAACACTAGAAACTGTCCAGGTCCAGCGACAAGGTCACACCTAGTCTAAGGCACTATGAAACTGGAGAGTATACAGTGGACATGCAACCTGTAAGGACTTACACTTTGATAAATGACATAAAGCATACTCATGACCAGAGAAATCGCCATGGCTCTGGGGATTCACCCCCAATGAGGGGAGGGCCCAACAATAAACAGCCAGAGAAAGAGGAATCATTACAAAGCAAGGTTGCCACTGATGGCTTCAGGAAGATGGTTAGAACCAAATTCCACTCTAGGCCCTGAAGTGATAATTGGATTTTAATAAGGATGGAGCAAGAGGGGGGCCTGAGCAAAGGTTGACATGAACAGGGCTTCAAGGAGCTGTGAATGGAGCCATCTGACCAGACCAGAGAATTCGGTGTGCCTTAGGAATATGGTTCCCCAATCTGGCTCTGCCTCAGACTCCCCTGCAGAATGAAATCAAAACACTCCCAGCTTCCTTTTCCCCTAGACTGATGGCACCAGCCTCTCCCGATGAATCTTTGCCAATGTGATTCTCAAGAAGCTGCCTACACGGGTAGGGGATCGGCTTCTGGGGGAGCTCTGCCTGCCCAGGAGTCTGTGAGCATGGGACATGTGTCCTTCCTCTCAGTGTTCTCAGCCTTAGTGAAGTGGTTGGTGTGGAGTAGCGGCTCAGCATGGCAGGAGAAATGGACAAGAGGGGCCCCAGGAAGGAGGGAGAGATAAGGAAGCTCTGCTTCGAGAATCTTCAGAGAAAGAATAAACCCTGGGACTCTTTGCTAGTAGAAGAGGAAGCTTGGAAATGTCTTTCCACAGAATAACCCCATCTTAAGTGTGTGCGAGTCGTGGGTCTTTTGGCCAGGAACAAAAGTGGGCTACACCAAACGGGCTGGACCCGAGACCTTTGTCCTGCCATTCCTGGGACTGAGCCAGGGCCTTGAGGTAAACTTGGTGAAGCAGGCAGAGTTGGACTTAATGAAGAACACATGCTTTTCTCTGCTTTTCTGCCCAAGGCATCCCTGATCCCCTCTTGGGCTCCATGAGGACTCCTAATGCAATCTCTTTAATTCTCGTTTTCAGATTTCTTGAGGGGTCCAAAGAAATTTGAAAAGAGGAACCTCCATGTTTAGCCACTATTGATTTATTTTGGTTCCGGTTGGCAGATTTTTATATAAAAACAAAGAACAAAGTAATTCTCCAGGGCTGGCCTGAGCTGATTACATTAGAACGTGTTCTACCCTGTAGAACTGGGGAGGGCCTGATTTCCATCTGAACAGCAAGCCTAAGACCAAGAATGATGCAGACACACCAATAGAGGAAAAAGAAAACTTAATGCAAATACCTGGATGTTTGGGAAGTAAAATTCTGCTATGGAAGGAGTGAGGCAATCAAATAACTTTCATTGCTGATGTTAAAATCTCCAATCAATTGGTTGACCTATACTGGTTGAATGTATTACTCATTGATCCTGTGGATTTTCCCAGTGCAGACACATGGCTTCAAAGATATGTCAGTTAGAAACTGGCTATAAGCGACTGCAATCTGAAAAACAATGGTTTAGATGATAGAGGCTCAAATGAGGTGTCTGGAGGGAGGTCAGGTAGGGATGCTCAGATGGCTTCCTGAAGCCATCACCCAGACTTCTCTTGTTTTCTGCTCTGTCATGCTTTCCATCTGCTTGTTGCCTCATAGAGATAAGATGGCTGCTCTACCTTCACTATTGCTTCCAAGATCCAGGCAGAAGTAGGGAAGGTAAGAGGCAGAGGGACACATGCCAGCTGAGTCTCCTCTCTTTTTAAGGAGATTGCCCCAGAAGTTCCACCCAAAACTTCAGCTAATAATTCATTGATCTGAACTGTTCCCAGTACCGCATTTGCCATAATCAATATATCAACCATGTCCATCAACCCAAAAGTTTCCCGTATGCCCTTTCCTGTATGCCCTTTCCCGTAGTTTTCTAGCCCTACCGCCAGGCAACCACTGATCCCTGCACTTTCTGAAGGGATCAAACTGTCATTCTGTTTTGAGAAGGCCAAGTCAGACTTCCAAAGTGGAGGACAATGACTCTAGAAACCACAGTAAAATGCATATATGGTTCTAGGGATTATGGGGTCTTTGCTGTTGGCAGGACATAGGTGGCTACAGCTATGGGATCTGATATGATAAGACAGAAGAATGGAGGAAGGAGCAAAAGAGATGAGGAGATGAAAGGCAAGAGAAGGAGAGAAAAGGAAGAGGGAGTACTCATCAGACAGATGAAAGAGACTGGTCCTACAAAACTTCACTGAGGAGATTGACATGTGAGATTTTAAGAACTATGATCACAGTTTCCAGGTGCAGTGGAGAAAAAGGGCTCCCCAGCAGAGGGAAGCACAAGTGCAAGTGCATGGAAGCTTGAGAGAGTAGGAACTGCAATTAATTCTAGCAGGAGGGACCGTAAGAAAGGTAGCCAAGTGAGTGAGGATCACACATGACCTTGTAAGCCCTGTACACTGGGGAGAGTCATTAAAAGATTTCAAGGATGGGGAATCATATGACCACATTTGCATCTTAGAATGGAAACCCTGGCTGAAATCTGTAGGTAAGACTGAAGAATAGCAAAATAAGGAGTTAGAAACTGGTACAATGAATGATCCAGGTGAGAAGTCACACCGGTTGATAGGGAGAAAGAGGGGGAAGAGGGAGGAAGGGACTCTAGCAAAGATAGTAAGGAGATAGAATAGGCAGGTTGTGTAGACTAAGCAAGGTCACATAGCAAAGAAGAAGTGGAGTGGAAGTTTAAACCTGGCCATGTGAACTTGAGCAAGTTACATAATCTTGGGCCTTTATCTCTTCATTTGTAAAATAAGGTTAATAATAGTACCTGTTGTTGAGATAGTTCTCCATGGGGCTCCAGTGAGCAAGGCATTAACTGCCTTTTGTTTTTGGACTTTCTTTTTAAGGATGTTTACATAACCTTGGAAGATAGAGATCATGTCTCCCTCCAGAGTGAAGGGTAGGCATGTTTACTGCCCATTATAAAAGATTCAAGTTTCCTAAGCTCAGGGTTTATCTCCCGCAACTCAACCCACTATGGGTAGTATGGGTGCCATCCAGCCCTCTTAGTACCACTCTGTGGGAATTGTCATAAAAATGCTGATATTCTAGCTAATTCTATTGCTGTGAGTAACATTGTTCTTTGGCTTTAAGCCCAGAATCTTCTACCAGCATCCAACAAATGGTGGTGGGCTAACTTGCTAGCTTGAAAGCAGGGTTAAGTCTCACGCAGACCCTTCATGGTTCCTACCACCTATGTCACAATGACTGTTTTGATTAATTGGGTTTATACTTGTAGAGCCTTTGACCAGTGGCTTATGGTAAGCACTCAGTAAGGGTCTCATGGCTGACGCTGCAAGCATAATGTCATTCTTTTCTTTTCTTTTCTTTTCTTTTCTTTTCTTTTCTTTTCTTTTCTTTTCTTTTCTTTTCTTTTCTTTTTTTCAAGATTTTATTTATTTGAGAGACAGAGAGAGCATAAGCAGAGTGAGAGCAGAGGGAGAGGGAGAAGCAGGCTTCCCACTGAGCAGGGAGCCTGCTGTGGGGCTGGATCCCAGGACCCTGGGATCATGACCTGAGCCTAAGGCAAATGCCCAACCAACTGAGCCATCCAGAGGACCCTGCAGAGTGTCTTTAGAATATGTCTCCTGAAGCCTGACTGCCTGGATTCCAAGATGGCTCTGCCACTTACAGGGCATAAGAATTTGGGACTGTTACTTCACCTCTATGTCTCAGTTTCTCCTTTCAAATACATATAACAATAATCATGATAACTACATCACAGGGTTGTTATGAGGTTTTCATGAGATAATGGACACACCATGCTTAGACAGTATCCAGTATATAGTGAGCTTTTAATAAAGTATAGCCATTATTACTATGTTATTATTTTTTCAGGAGACAAACCATTATCTCTAGAAATAGAATCATTAATTGACCCTATTTCAAGAAGTTGTTAACCAGCATTGACTCTTTGTGGATATCAGGTTAATTGCAACCTTGGGATGGTGGTGATAATGATGATGACTAACACATATTGGACATTTTTATATGCTGGGCACTATGCTGTTACCTTTATATGCTTTATCTCAATCTTCAAAGCCATCCTACGTGATAGTATTATTTTTGTTGTCATTTTACTAATGAGAAAACTTAAGCCACTTGCCTAAGGAAATGGTTGGAGTACTGATTCACACCAAGAATATCTGATTTGGAATCCTATGAGGAGATAAAACATTATCTCAAACTACAACTGACCTCATGGGAGCAATGTGGTGGCTTGTATTCCAATTTCATCTAGAGAAACTCGTAGTAGACCTCTGGGGTAGTCATACCTGGACCACTTAGTTTAACTTTAACATCACCAACTTCCTTGACACCTTAGCTACTGTCCAGGAGCTGAGATTACTTAGGAACTTATACCCCATCTCCCTTCCTCCAGGAGAAGACTATAGGAGGTAACTAGGCAACAGCCCACTGTGTACTTTCAGCTGCACACAACTAAAAACTTTAAATTGAGTGGCTTAAGCTATGATGAACATTTATTATTCCATAAGGTCAATTAATTCAGCATCACAGTAATCACTCATGAACCTAAGTTCTTTGCATCTGTCTGTTCTATCACCATTACACTTTTTGGTCCTGGTAGATATTATTTCCCCATGACACACTGACCTGAATCATCTCTCTTGTACCCACTCAAACCAATCAGTGACAAGGAATGGGATGTTCTAAAGACTCTTTAGACCAATCAGCATTCATACCCAGAGGGTGGAGTCTACCTGCCCTGAACTACATGGCTACATAGATAAACAAGCATACTGGAGTCAAATGGAACACCATTTGTAACGATTGGATGTTGGTTAAGCAGCCAATAATGTTTTCTATAGCTAACTGTGGAGAAAAAAATGTGCTGTTTCATTAAATCTCTCCAGCCCATATAGGAGGCTTTTATCTCTGCCCAACATTTGATTGGCATAGCTAGCCTTTTCCAGATAAAGTGAGCATATAATAAGGAAGAGAGAGAAATGTACCTTCTGTGCTATCTACCAATCTACCATCCAGAATTCCATCTGGGGGATCCACTTCAATTAGTGGACACTTCTAGACATGTCCTAATCATTTTGACTCCTAGTGAGAATAGATTAGACTCAAGCTAGAAACACTGCTACCTACACATTCTCGGTGAAACTGAGGCTCAGATACTCATTGTGTAACTTGCACAAGAGTAAAAAGTTGTAATCTGAGATTCAAACCTACACATGGGATTGTGTGTCCCAACCTCTTTAACTACTTGGGGGAGAAAAAAAAATGAAGTGGAAAGGACTTAACATTTTGTTTCCCATCATTGGCTTGATAAGTGTATGCAAAGACCCTAGAGCATAGGAGGCACAGGGAAAAAGAAAGAAGAGCCCAGAAGGCTCACCGAGAGGTATCAAGATGCACAGTAGGCAAAGCTAGGACGGGAGCTGGACTGGACTGGGACTCAGAAGAGAAGATTGTGAGTATTTGCTCCCAAGCAACACTACACTGTAAACAGTTTTTCCTTTGTTAAAATTATCGGCTTGTATATTTAAAAGAGAAAGTAAAAGAAAAAAAAAAAACAAACTCAGTCTCCAAATCATATTTTTTTAAAGAAAAGCATCTAAAACTCTGCTTGCAGCAATTAAATATTGCCAGCTACCCAAGTTCATCTTCTGTTAACTTTATTAAATAAGTAGAGACCCAGGTTAGCAAAGTCTTTGCCTTTTTATCAAGCCACCTCCTCAGCATCATTCTTAGGTGATTTGAAAAAGTAGTTTGGGGTCTCCCTCCTTCAGATTTTTCCCATTTTTCTGCGCAGGTGTTTATCTGGAGGCACTCCTAAGCTGAGAAAAGGTGAAAAGTAAATACTGAGCAAAATGTTAAAACCAATAAGAATTTATCATTCACTCCAAATATAAAAAAGAATTCTTGATTAAAAGTGTACATTTGGGACGCCTGGGTGGCTCAGTTGGTTAAGCAGCTGCCTTCGGCTCAGGTCATGATCCCAGCGTCCTGGGATCGAGTCCCGCATCGGGCTCCTTGCTCAGCAGGGAGCCTGCTTCTCCCTCTGCCTCTGCCTGCCATTCTGTCTGCCTGTGCTCGCTCTCTCTCCCTCTCTCTCTGACAAATAAAATCTTTAAAAAAATAAAAAAATAAAAAAAATAAAAGTGTACATTTTACAAAATCAAGAATAGCTGCATAACCCATAACTAAGTAAAAGTCATTGCTCTCTTCTCTCTCTTTCTTTTTTTTTTTAGTATATGTGCTGCCGAAGCGAGCACTCATTGCTCTCTTCTTGATCAAGATGCACGGTAGTTTGACCTAAGATTTCAATAATGTGTATTCCATCAAATGCCTGTATTTGATTTAAAATTTGCTTGAGTATAGCTGACACACAATGTTACATTAGATTTGGGTGTATATCATAGTGATTCAACATCTTCATACCTTATTCTGTGCTCACCACAAGTTGGTTACCATCTATCACTATGCAATGCTATTATAATTCCATTGACTGTATGCCGTATGGGTGCCTTTTATTCCTGTGGCTCATTCATTCCATAACAGGAATCTTGTATCACTCCCCTTCACCCACTTTGCCCATCCCCTACACTCTCCCCTCTGGGAACCATCAGTTTGTTCTCTGTAGTTATAGATCTGATTCTGCTTTTTGTTTGTTATTCATTTGTTTCATTGCCTGTATTTTAATTTCATCTTTAAGTAAAATCTCAAGTTATATGGATGGGCTATTGAAGATTTCAGAGTCTGAGTCAATAGCATTCATTATCATGAAAAAGATTATTACCCTTTACATTTGAGAAGTAAAGTTCATATGCATTTATCCAATAGGAAGAGTCCATTGATCACTGATAGAAATATTATACATTGTGTGCCTGATGGCAAGCCAGGAGCAGACTTCATATAACTGGGATATCAGATACTGACCTTGCTACTCACAGCAGAAGCAGATGTATTACGATTAGTAAATTCTCTCTCTAATCCAAAGTGAATGACACTTGAATTTCCTGAATAGCTTAAGTTTGAATGTCAAAGATGAACCCTCCTCAGGAAGTAGAGTGAACCCTAGGAAATTACTCAGGCCAAAGAGAAGAATCAATAATGTATAGATTAGGAATGGAGCAAGAAAGAAGGGGTGGGGCAGACAAAGAGAGACCCCTTCTCTAAGCCACTCCAGGGAGTAAGACACAGTTGGTGTGTAGAGACTCCTTTGCCATCACCCATCCACCATCCTTCATCTTTATTTTGGGTGAGTACAGAGCTTGGAGATGTGGGTTGACTACTTGCGGTCCCCCAGGGTAGTTGGGCTGAGCCAAGTTTCCTGAGTCCCAGCTAGTTGTTCTCAATTCTCAACTCCTCTTCTCTTACCAAAGTCTCCTTATAATTCCTTTCCTTCTGAAAATCCACACCAACTGGGTGGGCCTTGAAAAAGATACATCATGGAATAGAGTATTTCCAAGTTGGAAGAAACGTCAGTGATCATCCAGCCCCTTCATTTAAAAATGGGAGTTGGAGGGCCATAAATGACTCATGAGTTGTCCACCATCACCTCTTTTCCAGCCTCCTGGAAGGGAAAGAAGAAAGGGAGGATGGCCGTCATCTTTTATCCCAGTGGTCACCTCTGCTTCCTCCCTCACTGTTGCCTCAGCTCCTCGCTCACTCCATCTCTCCTTTCATGATGAAAATCAAAATAGATGGAGAAGTCTGGGAGCCTACCATTTATTCCACTCCCTCTGCCCATCTTCTCAACCCAGATACCAACTGCCAAAAACCTCCTTACTTTCCTCAACTGCCACCTCTTCTCCACTCTGTTCCTTCCTCCACATTCCTTACTTCTCACCTGCATTTCTATAACAACCCGTCACCTCTCCAAGCTTGTCCTTCTCCAATTGACTTTCCACACCTCCAGTAGGTGCACCTGACTATAGCAGTTTCCAGATGAAAACCCTTTATGGCTTAAAAAAAAAATCCCTTATGGCTTAATTTTCTTCGGAATAAAATTCAAACTTGCTGTACAGTTATACAGTATCCTTCCTGATCTGACTCCTGCCTTCTCCAGCTGCACCTCCGTTACCCATCTATTCACTGAATACAGATATATGGAGACCGGAATGTAAGCCAAGCAAGCTAAGAACTGAATGCACATGCACACACTTAGCCATACATTGCCCTTTACGCTTCTGCTCTTGCCACATGGAGTGGCTTAAAGTTCCTCAAGGTGGCATGCTTTCTTAAACTCTGCTTACCTGCTGCAGCTCTGACGCTAGTTCTCCTGTCTCATTCCTGCTTATATTTCTTTTTGTTTTGTTGTATACTTTTGTCCTTCTCTTAGATACAGTCTTCTCCAAGGGTCATTCTCTGACTCCCTATGCTGGATAAATGACTGACATTTTGCCATAGTTTCCAGAGCTTTTCATACATTATAGAGACTGTTGGCCTGTTTGCATCCCCCATTACCATATATTTGTAGAAAGCAAAGGTTATTTTTCCCTCTCGGTACCCCTAGCACATGACTGTTGCATAACAGCATGATAGGCATTCAGTAATTATTTGTTGAATGAGTGAATAGATGAATGTAGTCTCACCTCCCCAGCAGATGGCTGTTAGACCTTCTCAGCCTTGTCTGTGGGACTTGACTGCTTGGCTATATACTTTTATCTCTAGAGGATGTGAGGAGAGTTTATATACCCAGAAAAAGAAAAAAAGGCTAAAGTTTGTTTTTAGTACAAACCAAAAGAAGGTTGAAATGACCAAAACAATTCTTTTGCTACTGTTTTCTGTGGTCATATCACGTCCTCCTTTTTCATTTTCTTCATCTGTAAATTGTGATAAGGAGGACGGAGATTTACCCTAAAGTCACATACATCATTTGACAACCTCATTAACGAGTGCATCAGTATTGACTTCTAGAAAGTTCCAGAGAAAACCTTAGGCCAAAAAAAAAAAAAAAAAAAAAAACTCCAAAAACAGAGGTCTGATAAAACAATGAACCCCAAGTGTTTGTGTGTGTGTGTGTGTGTGTGTGTGTGCACTCACACAAGCCTAGGAACTGAAGTGGTATAAAGTGGTAAAAAAACATTTTGACATGTCTTACAGTAAAAGGAGAATAGTTGCTTTTCCTTGTGACATCATGGAAGTTACTCAGCATCTCTAAAGATTAATTTCCCCATTTTAAATCCAGAGAATATTCACTTAGCAAATTTGAGGAGCATAAAGAAATGGAACAGAATAATTGCACCATATATAAGAATTGTTGTGTTTAATTAAAAATTAAATTTGCTCTTTTCCTTGAAGGAGGTGGACTATTATAAAGAACAAAAAGACACAGAAAAGTCAAGACCTTTAAAAATCTATTGGACCAAATGAATAAGTTCAGCAAGCTTCAAGAGAGAAAATCAGTATTTGAAATTGAATTGTTTTTCTACACAAGAGCAATGAGCAAAAATAAAATTAAGAAAACAATGCCATTTGTAATAACATCAAAAGGAATAAAATACATAGGAATACATTTAAGAAAAAGAATACAAAACTTACACTCTGAAAACTCCAAAACATTGATGAGAGAAATTATGGAATACCTAAGTAGATGGAAAGACATCCCATGTTCATGAATCAGAAGACTCAATATGGTTAAAATGATAGCAATCCTCCTGCTGATCTATAGAGTCAAGGTAATCACTACCAAAATATCATCTGAGTCCTTTACATGAATTGACAAGCTAAACTGAAAATTTATATAGAAATTCAAGGGACCCAGAAGAGCCAAAGCAATATTGAAAAAGAAGAAAAGGGGCAAGGGGTGGGAGGTTGGGTGAGCCTGATGGTGGGTATTATGGTGGGCACGTATTACATGGAGCACTGGGTGTAGTGCATAAACAATGAATTCTGTTACACTGAAAAGAAATTTAAAATATACATATATATATGGGTAAAAGAAAAAGAATAAGAAGAAAAAGGTCTAAGGACTCACACTTCCCAAATTTGAAACACACTACAAAACTACAGTAGTCAAGACAGAGAGGTACTGGCCTGGAATTAGGCATAGAGACTGATGGCATAGAATTGAGAATCTAGAAATAAACCTTTACACTGACAATTGATTTTCAACAAGGTGTCAGGATAGTTTGATTGGGAAAGAACATTCTTCTCAACAAATGATAGTGGGGCACTGGCACACTCACACGCAAAGGAATTAAAGTGGAGTGCTCCCTTAGCCTACATATGAAACCAACTCAAAATGAATCAGAGATCTAAGTGAAAAGAGCTGAAACTGTACAGTTCTGACAAGAGCATAAACTTGAATTTTCATGACATTTATAACCTTGGATTAGGCAAAAACACCAGTGACCACAACAAAAACATTAACTGAACGTATTAAAATGACAAACTTCTGTGTTTTACATGACACCTTAAATAAAGAGAAAAGACAGCTTGCAGAATGGAGAATTTTTCAAGTCATGTATCTGGTAAAAAGCATGTATCTAGAATATATAAAGAACTATTACAATTCAATAATTAAAAGATAAATATCCCAATAAAAAATGGGCAAAGGATTTGAATAGCTATTTCTCCAAGGAAGATATGCAAATGGCTCATGAAAAGATGTGCATCATTAGCCACCGGGAAAATGCAAATCAAAACCACAATGAGATACCCATTTAAGATGGTTTTAATCAAAGATAGATAATAACAAATATGACAAGGATGCGGAGAGCCTGAAACCCTCTTACTTTGCTGAATGTTAAATGGTGCAGCTGCTTTGGAAAACAGGCTGGCAGTTCCTCAAATGGTTAAACATAGCTACTGTGTGATTCAACAATTCTACCCCTAGGCATATACGCAAGAGAAAGGAAAGTACATATCCACACAAAAACTTGTCCATGACTGTTCATGGTAGCGTTATTCATAATGCAGCCCCAAAGCGAAAACAACTCAAATGCCTATCAGCTTCACTAATGGATAGATAACACTGTAGTATATCCATAAATAGACTATTATTAATCCATATAAAGGCAAGAAGTACTCTTTCATGTTGGGACATGGACAAACCTTGAAAATACATGAAGCCAAAGAAGCCAGTAACAAAAGACTATATAGCATATGATTCCATTTATATAAAATGTCCAGAATAAGCAGATTTATAGATGAATGGTTGCCTAGAGCTGAGAGGGAGAGAGGGACTGGGGAGTGATGGCTAAGAGCTGTGGGGTTTCTTTTTGGGATGACAATATTCTAGTGATGGGATGAGATAAACAGCTCTGTGAAGGCACTAGAAACCATTGGATTTTATATTTTAACTGGATGAATTACACAGCATGGAAAGTATATTTCAATAAAACTGGCAAAAACAAATTAAAAAGCTACAGCCCCACCACTTAAGATTGTTTTTCCTCCAGAGAATCTTCTCTCTTCAGAGCCTCAGTATCCTGTGCTCTGTGCTAGTCAGCCAAGGGCTTAATTACCTGATGCCTATGCACAGACACACACAGACACATAAACACACACACTCACATATATACACAGTCACACACACGTGCGTGCGGTCACAGGGAGTCATACACCAACACACACACGCATGCACACACAACTTACACACCCATCAGCCCTTCTGGGCTACCTTGAAGAGCTACCTTGGCTTTTGGGTGGGGGCAATAGCTAGGGACTAACATAAATCAGTACCAAAACAATCATTTTCATTTCTTCTCCCTGGAGCCAGAGGAAGGGAGTGGAGGAGGGAAGAATGAACGTCTCACTTTGAACTTCTCTCGGACTGCGAGTGTGGGACTCGGATCTCACTGCAGCAGCCTCCCAGCACAGGTCCCAGGAGTGAAAGAAATAATGAAGTCTGCTTGGAGCAGCTGAGGCCGCCTTCCCTGTGTCTCTGAGAGGCAGCTGCCTCCGTGGTGAGATGGAGGAAGAGCCAGACAGGACCATGCCCACAAATCGCCACCCTGCACCCTATTCTGAGCATAAGGCCAGTACTGGGAACACACTTACTTGGCACAGATCGCTTTCAAGCTGCTGTGATTCAGGTGTCTGACGTGCCAGAACCTGTTTCATCACTGTGACCCCTGCCTCGGGAGGTGGACTTGCTGGGCTTAAGTACCATCCCGTCTCCTTGATTCAAGAAAGGGCCCTGCCCTAATTACAGTCTTGGACATGCAGGAAGAAACTGACCGTTGACTTTCGGAATGTTCTTCTTTGCTCTTGAAAAAAAAAGCTAGGGAAGTCTCCTGCTTTCTCTTCCGGGGTATGAACTAAGAATCATGGAGCCCTGATTGCTCTGGAGAGCCATCCTGCACCCACAAAGGGAAGCAGGCTCAGGGTATTCCTGGAAATGGTAGGAGGGGCGGAATGAAGTTCAGTCCTAGGTGACAGCCTCCAGATCAGTCAGTCCCAGAATTGTCTTTATTTCTCAACTTCCTGTCACTTCTGCTACGATAAACCCATCTGTGGTTGAGGCTATTTGGGTTGCCATTTTTGACCCTTGAAGCTGAAAGCATCCTGACCGTTGAAGAGACTTCCAGAGGGTGTGTCTCACCACTTGGAGGGGACAAGGACAGCCATTGACACCTGTGTGGAGAGCCGTGGGGAGGGTGCTCCCCCACCTGCCTGCGTATCTGTGAGCGGACATCTTATGGGATGAGTATGAGGACGTACTTGGACGACTGAGTTCACTTGCTCATTCACTCATTCATGAAATGAGCCCCGTTTAAGCCACCACTACGCTCAACAGATCCCCTAATGTGAGGGGAGGGGTGTTAGGGTACGAGTTATGTATGTGCAAATGGGCACACGTGCCTGTTTTCTCCGAGAGGATTATGGGATTTGCAGCAATCTGCCCTCCTGGCTGAAGTCAGGGGCTCCATTAGGAGGAGTCCTTAGCCTCACATCCTTTCCATGTCTAGTCACTAATTCTGGGTTAACCAGTATGGCCAAGACTCCCGTGACGATGGGGAGACGGTCAGTGCCAAGTGGCGTACAACTGATAGGCTCTGGCATTCATGATCTTTGCACCAGGAAGCAAGGCCCTGGATCTCAGAGGGGGCGGCGCACAAAGCACATCCGAACAAGGTTCATCTCCTATAATTGATTTCTTCTGGCAGGTCTGACCTCCTAATAGTGCCCCTGCCTAGGCTGGAGCTATTATAATTAGTCTCTGGTCCCCGAGACACCAACCACATGCTAACTTAGAAAGGCTGGCTTTCTGGGTTTAGAAATTTGTCAGAGGTAATTCACAAAGCACATAATTCACTTCACGAAACAGTGCTATGTTTTGATCCACCCCTTTTCATGCTAAATTCTTGGTGTGATTTAATATTCAAATTGTTAATATCACACTGTGCTAATATGTTAAATTTAAAAAATTATATTATCCTCTGTATAGATACCAAAAAAGCCATTGGATTAAGTTCTGCTTCTGTTTCTACTTTCCATATGTTTTAGTAAACTAGAGATCTATATTTCTGCAAAATAATCAGTAAAATGTTGTTAAGACCAACAACCAGGTTTATACCTAATAATTAATCACAGAGACAATTTTATCAAAATTAAGGAAAGTTGAAGATGACCTCTATTAGGCACTATTATTTAAGATTGTTGTGGAAATTCTACCCAATGAAACAAAATTTTAAAAAATGAAAAGAAGGGATACTAGAAATAAAAGAAAAAACAAATTACCTTTATCTTGCAGAATCATGATGCACTTTATTTTAACAATGATCTCAATGACTGTAACTGACTTCTGAAGGAACTAGATACTTACCACCAATCTGGAAAAATAAATACTATTCTCTACAATGATTACTAGATTTTACATTGTTGTTCCTGGTAGGACTTCAACCCTGTCATTGTTGTCTCTTCTTGAAACTCAAACCATCATATTCAGCGAGTGCAGTCCAACACTAAACTGGTTATGACTAATAATTTGATATAAACCTGGGGATGCAAATTTGCAAATCCCCTATTTCTTTGATTTTGAGGTGCAATTTTAAAATCGCAAATATTTGAAAAATTGAGGCATATTTTATAGTTGATGTGTATGTTTAATGTGTTAATATATCATTTTTCCTGAATGGCTATTATTATTTTATAGTCCTAGAATGGGGCATCGTTGCCCCAAGTCGGATGTATGATGAGCATTTTGTTGTGGTTTTCAGAAGAACAGAGTGGGCGTATGGTAATGTCCTCAGTGAGCATTTTCTAGGTTAGACACGCTGGGGCTCCCTGAGGCAGGAATATGGCAGCTTCGTCCAAGTGTGAGTCTGGTGTGTTATAGTCCTTTCCAAACACTCTTGGAGAACTGTGCTGGCCTAACCCACAGGTTTTCCTTCAGCCCCCATGTGGAGAGGGAGTGTCTTTCCTTTTGGACACAGTTATTGCTTAAGCTTTGTAATTTTCATAAGGGAGCTTTAACCTGATCTACCTGTTTGCTCACCAAGGTATGTGACCTGTCACTTCCTCTGGAAGATGTTCACCCCAGGTTCTTGCTGTGGAGAACAACCTTGAACTCACTTTCATCCCAAACTCATCAAGAGCTTGGCGATGAGAGATAACGCCTGTAGATAATTGTCTGAGGGGCACACAGACTCTAATCTTTTTCTAGATCAGTTGTATTTAAGTGTTTCTGAACCATGGAAATGTTTGTTCAAGGATAAAAGAGATGGATACAAAGCTCTTCCGATTGAAGTGGATGAAAGAATAAGAAACCCTAACCTTTATTTTCTCCCCACCGTACCCTAACTCCCAGGAGAGTCTGTGGAGATGCTAAAGAGTTCAGTTTGAAATCAATTACTCTAGATGTCTTTCATTTCTACCTGAGTCATTCAAAATCACTGGAGAGCTGGTTCTATGGACAATTGTTTTTATTCCCTGAAATTTGGGTATAAGCCATGAATCTGAATAAAAAGATACTATCAAAATGTGTGCGTGCACACACTGTGCACACTCGTTCGCATGAGCAAACCAGCTAAATGAAACATACTGTGTCTCACGGAGTTTAATTGAAACTTATTGCAAGTGTACATGTTGGGATATTGTTAAGGACACTGTCTGCTATCATTAAAGAGGATACTTAAATTTTTTTAAACAAATTATTGTGTGACACTACATACCAGGTATTATTCTAAGAGACTTATTAAATTTTAACTCACTTAAGTTTCACTAAAGCCCTACAGGGTAGATTCTACAATTATCTACATTTTGTAGATAAAGAAACAGAGGCACAGAGAAGTTATACAAATCACCCAAAGTCACACAGCTCTGAAGTAGAGGAGCTACATTTTTTTTTATTATGTTGTTAGCAAACATATAGTACATCATTAGTTTTTGATGTAGTGTTCAACGGTTCATTAGTTGCATATAAAACCCAGTGCTCATTACAACATGTACCCTCCTTAATACCCATTACTCCCACTACCCCATCCCCGACCACTTCCCTTCTCTAACCCTGTTTGTTTCCCAGAGTCCAGAGTCTCTCATGGTTTGTCTCCCTCTCTGATTTCTTCCCACTCAGTTTTCCCTCCCTTCCCTTGTGGTCCTCTGTACTATTCCTTATGTTCCACATGTGGTGAAACCATATGATAATTGTCTTTCTCTGCCTGACTTATTTCACTTAGCCTAATCTTCTCTCGTTCCATCCATGTTGATACAAATAGTGGGTATTCATCCTTTCTGACGGCTGAGTAACATTCCATTGTATGTATAGACCACATCTTTATCCATTCATCTGTTGAAGGACATCTCGGCTCCTCAAGACCTTAAAAATAGAGCTACCCTACCACCCAGCAATTATACTAGTAGGTATTTACACTAAAGATACAGATGTAGTGAAAAGGGACACCTGCACCCCAATATTCATAGCAACGATGTCCACAATAGCCAAACTGTGGAAGGAGCTGGCATTTGAATCCAGGCATTCTAGCCACTTCCTGACCCACGAGCTGCCTCCTTTTTATAAACAACCACAGGAAAAGAAAATAATCCTTTTGTATTTCAGTAATTGGACAAGCCATTGCTCTGAACAGACCATTTTCTTGGAAGTTTCAGACATTGATTTTTATAACTAAACTTCAGCCCTCTTGACTGAGCCCTTGGGGGAGCTCAGTATCATGTCAGCCTGCAAGAGGCCCTCCCATCATCCCTACAAAAAGTGAGGCTTCTGCAATCCTATCCTTTTCTTTTTACTGTGGCAAATTTACAACATCCCATGACCTTCCATGCTATATACGTGGTGGGAGGAAAGCTCTTCCATCACCCAACACAGAGGCCTCACTCCCTCTTCTCTGCATTTTCAGCTTTCTACCCAGATCCGGCATCAGGAGTCTCTTCTTCTGCTGACTGACAACAACCACCCTCTGGTGCTCAGAAGGCAAAAGCGCCCATGAGCCCCAGAGAAGCCCACAGAAGCCCAACAGAAGAGACACAGAAGAGGAGATGCAGGACAGAACAGGGAACACAGGGCAGAGTCAGGCCAGGCAAGGGTCCTGGCCAATAAGAGGAGCCTGGTAGCAGGCAGGAATGTCATTGTAAGATCTGGCCATTGACACTGGAATTCAGGGGCAAAACCCCCAAGTCCCCAACAGGGTAAACTGAGGAGGAAGAATTGAGCTTTTCTCATTAAAGTGTGTGCTTTATCTTGTCCAGTTTATTATCAAAGCATATGAATCATCTCTCAATCTGGAAAAGGAAATAGCTACAGTTTTTTGTGGGGATTACAACAAGCTTTGAACTCACAGAACAATCTGAGGCAGGAACTCAGGCACAGTAGCAATGACCTAAGAAGGGAAATGAGTGGGCTCTGGGGCACATGAGTGCTCCCCACCGGGCAGGGAAATGGACTTGGCCAGGAAGTGAGGTTCTTGTGAGAGGGGCAGTGGGAGGGGTCATGTTTGTCCTAGAAGTGTGGGACACTCCCCAGAAAATTAAGGCAAGTCCCATGGTCCTTGTAGCTCTGAGTGCTATCTTGGGAGGTTCCTAGAAGCTCCAGGCCACTGTAACCTTGGGCTTGTGTCCTACAGTAGCCACCACCTGGTCACACAGAGAAGACTACAGGCATAGGTTCAGGGAGTGTCTGTGCCCCTCCCCCAAGAAGGCCTTGACCCCACTTGACACATCTTTGACCCCTTCTTCTGCCCTTTCTCTTTAGGTCATTCTAGATACAAATTACCTGAGTTACCTCAGGCCCCAACTAAGGGACATGGATGTTGGCCACAGCTACATGGGGCCCTGAAGTCATGGGTCCTGATCAGCTGCAAGAGATTCGTGTTGCCAGTGTGAGAGCAAATGAGCCAGGACCCCAGATGCTGGAACTGAGGTAAGTGAACAAAGCAAGAGTCTCATTACTGAAAGCCAGAGACCAGGCAAAAACCAGAAAGGCAGCTAAACCAAGAGACAAACAATGAAGCTAAGGCATCTGGGACCCTCTATTCCCATGGCAGTGTTCTCTATTCAGCCCAACCCTCACATCCCCCAGGGATATTTATTTTTAAAAATATTACATACCAGACCCCATTCCCAAAGAGTCTACTTTGTCAGCTTGGGGGTGGGTACTCACCTTGGATTTTTTTTTTTTTAAGCACCCATATAATTGTAATATGCTGTTGGGATTGAGAATCAGTGTACCAAACCTGTTTGGTTGCTCTTCCTACTGGTGGGCTTTTAAGAATCCCTGGCTAGAATGACAGACAACCTTGGGGTCTGGTTTTTATGAGCACAGAACATATGCTCCTTTCTTCTTGCCCTCTGATCCAAGTTGCATTTTTACATTTCTGAGATTATTTGAATAATATCTTCCTCTTCTACTGGACTATCAGCTCCATAAGGTAAGAACACGTCTGTCACTTCCAAACATATAAAGCAAACAAACAAGCAGAACAGAACTAAAGGAGGACTAGATAAGTCCATAATCACAACTAGAGGTGTTGATGTAACTCTTTAACAAATACAAAAAAAAGAAGAAGAAAAATATCATACGGTGTACTGATGGTTTAAAATGCAGAATTAACAAATATACTCGATAATATGTTGACTTCTGTAAGCAATTAAAAGCTGACTAGGTTGAAAATCAACAGCTCTTCTTAAATCTGTAAGAGAGGGGAGAACACAGAGCAAACCAAGATTATCCCCAAGATTGGAGAGACAGTTGGCCCAGGGTGGAAAGGATTGCTGGAGCAGAGATTCACATGCACACACCATCATGGCAACCAGTGCCAGGGTAGGAAAACCTGAACTGTAACTGACAAATTGTTGGAAGCTCAGTGTGGAGAGCTGTGAGCTAAAAAAATTGCAGAGGCACCCAATCTTAAGGGAGTTCTCACAATTTTGTGAGTTTTATCTCCAGTTGTTGGACCAAGTTCTCACAGTAAATAGAGAAAAATCCCCCCATGCTTCCAGCAGGAGGAGGGAAAAAATAATTATTTTAAAACACAGTAAATACAGGGCACCTGGGTGGATCAGTGGGTTAAGCCTTTGCCTTCGGTCCAGTCATGACCTCAGGGTCCTGGGATTGAGCCCCATGTCAGGCTCTCTGCTCGATGGGGAGCCTGCTTCCCCCTATCTCTCTGCTGGCTCTCTGCCTACTTGTGATCTCTCTCTCTCTCTGTCAAATTAAAAATACATATATATATCTCTTTAAAAATAAATAAATAAATAAATAAATAATACAGTAAATACAGGCAGTCTGCTGCTAATCACAAGATGCTTATCAATTCACCTAAGGAGATGTTTGGCCAGGAGTTAAATCAGTTCTCAGAGAAATGATGATGAAACCACGGAATGATTTCTTCCTACATGAACTCCCAAAACATGTGGGCTACCTCTGGATTTGTGTGTAGATTTATTTGCTGAATTCCCTTGTCTTATCTCAAGAGCATTTCCCTTAACCAGGAAACCCCCAGCTGTCTCTTTTCCAGTAACTATGCATCCCATGCCTAATATGGTCATCATATTACTCTCCAGTTTTCAAATGAAGAAAAACATACCATGTTAAAAATTGCATTAGTTAGACCTATATCTTCAGTCATGTTGGGGTAGCTGCTATCAGATTAATTTTCTTGCTAAAATAATTATAAAAACAGAATATAATTTGAAAAAAAAAAAAGTGTTTGAGGCCATTACACAATGACAAGGAAAGCCAGGATTTAAGGGACAAAGATACAGAAGAAAATAGGAATGTTTTGTGTTGTGTGCTTGTGTTGAGTGTTATGGGGTGAAATGTATCTCCCCCCAAATTTCAATGTTGAAGTTCTAACTCCCAGTCTCTTAGAACATGAACTTGTTTGGAAATAGGGTCTTGCAGATGTAATTTTAGGATGAGGTCATACTGGAGTGGGATATGACCCTAATCTAATATGATTGTGAACTTACAAATAAGGGGGAATTTGGACAAAGAAATAGAGATACAGGTAACCATGTAAGACAGGACATATGTTTCCACAAGCCAAGGAACTACCAAAATTTAAGAGTGAGTCCTAGAATATATCCTTCCTTAGCACCTTCAGAGGGAGCATGTCCCTGCCAACACCTTAATCTCAGACTTCTAGCTTCCAGAGCTGTGAGACAATAAATTTCCATTGGGTAAGCAACCCAGTCTACAGTACTTCCTTATAGCAGCTGTAGCAAACTAATACATTGAGTCTGATATTTTGTATACAATTCCTGTTGAGTCATTTGTCAACATATAAGTTACATGTTGAGAAGCCAAGCAGGAACTGAAAAGCTAAAAACTAAACAGAGATTTTCATGGAGTTATAGAGCCGGGGTTGGGGGGGGTGTCCAAAACCTGATCTTATTAGCACCTACTAAAGAGGAAGGGCCTTGTTAAGCATGCTGAGATTTCAATTAAGATTCAGGAATTAGGAGAAAATGGAAATATATCAGCATTGACTGGATCAAGGTAATATGGCTATAGTTTGGCTGCATATCAGGAGCAAAGTAAATGCTCACTGGAGGAAGATAACTTGCCCAAACCTCTACAATTTATCTTATATAAGCCAACCTAGACACAGTCCCACAGGTGCTTGGATAATGTAGATCTCAGACCAGGATTTTACAATATCTAAGATTAATATATTTTAAAAAGATGAAAATTTGGTAAATTCCATCACAAAATTGGAATCTATCCATAAAAAATCAAATAAAAATAAAATTACTGAAAGAAAAATGGAATAGACAAAGTTAATATAGTACATCATGCAAAAGACAGAATTAGTAAACTAGAAAATAGATCAAGAAGAAATATCCAGGTGGAATCCCATAGAGATAAAAGAACAAAAAATGCAGACATTTCCATTAGAGACATACAGAACATGATACAGAAATCTACCATTTATGCAACTGGAGTTCCCCCACCCAAGAAAAGAGAGAGGGGGACTAAAGTAATATTTGAAGAAATACTGACCAAACATTTTCCAAAACCACTGAAAGACATCCAGCCACACATTCACCTAACTTTAAGAATCTCAAATAGGTGGCTCAATGGGTTAAGCCTCTGCCTTTGGCTCAGGTCATGATCTCAGGGTCCTGGGATCGAGGCCCACACTGGGCTGGCTCTCTGCTCAGTGGGGAACCTGCTTCCCCCTCTCTCTCTGTCTGCCTCTCTACCTACTTGTGATCTCTCTCTCTGTCAAATAAATAAATAAAATCTTTAAAAAAAAGAATCTCAAGTAGGTTACATGGAAAGAAAATCACAATTAGGCACTTCATTGTCAAACACTGAAAACCAAAAGAGAAAGACTTGAAGTGTTGGGGCCGATTCCATGTTAAAACCTGTTAAACCCCTAGGGCCTGCCTGGGCCTACTTACCCATAGTGACTCCATGTTGCCTAGGTAGCCATTTTGTTGTTTAATAAATGCCTCAGCAGTTACTGATACCAGTTCCGGGTAACGATTGCTAAAACACATACCTAAAACAAGGCCATTTTACTGTTTAATAAATACCTCAGCAGTTACTAGTATCGGTTCCGGGTAACTGTTACTAAAACACACAGGTAGGAGACATCCAATCAGCCAAAGCCACATACATAGAGGTCTGCGGTTGTGCCCTATAAAAACTAGCCTATAAGGCCAAGGGGGGTCGCTCTCTTCGGAGACGGCCCTGGCTGGTCAGTCTGACTTCTAATGCGTGGCATAGAATAAAGCTTTACATAACTTTCGCTTTGTGTCAGTCTCGTTCCTTTGATAACAGACCCAATAGAAGGTATTTAGATGAAGATATCAGCATGATGATATCCTATAAGTGGATATAAGTGGATATACATAGAAATATTTATAGATGTGTGTATATATACACAAGTTACTATGCATACATATATTTTCTTGCTATGTCAGCTGAGAGAAACAAAAATTCCAACCACAGAGAGCACAACCATCATCCAGATCTTGGTTCTTGATAAAATTCAAGATAAAATACAAAAAATGATTTATCCTTAAAGAAATAGCTGATTCTTGAGACTGTGGTTGGGAATATCAGGATGAGCCTGGAGTATCTTGTAGGCCAAAAAGTAAGGAAGTGCTAAAAACAAGCTCACATTCATGATGGCAAAGGAACATAGGAACACAGGAGCCAACTGAAAGGACAACAAGTTAAGCAAAAAATAAATTTGTGTTGGAGTATAATATAGGGTTATATAACACAGAGTACAAAAATATTTGAGAGTTCATACTAACATAAATAAATGATTAAATAGGGCGCCTGGGTGGCAGAGTTGGTTAAGTGTCTGCCTTCAGCTCAGGTCATGATCCCAGGGTCCTCGAATCAAGCCCCGCATTGGGCTCCCTGCTCAGTGGGGAGTCTGCTTCTCCCTCTCCTTCTGACTTTGCTCATACTCTCTTTCTCTCTTTCTCTCAAATACATAAATAAAATATTTTAAAAATAAATAATTTAATAAATAAATAAATAGGGGAGAATAGAAAAATCTACTGTCCATAAGAATTCCAAATAATTCATGTAGATGCTCCAAGCTCAAAGGTATGGAGCATAACTCTCCACTCCTAAAGTGTGGGCTGCCATTAGTGACTTTCTTCCAAAAAATACAAAATAAAAAAGGAATAACTTTACAGTGCAGAAATTTGACAAATGTTTCCTTGGCCAGGTCATCAACAATGATTTCATGTTGGCAACATGTACCCTTGCTATGATGTGATAATAATGGTACCTTACCTCTGTTGTCTTTCTCCCCCAAACCCCACAATTCAAGAAAGAGAAAGATTAGAGGGAAAAATCCAGAATATCCAAGGACTGTGGGACAACTACAAAAGGTATCATATACATGTGATGGGAATACCAGAAGGAGAAGAAGGAGAGAAAGGAACAGAAGAAATATTTGAAACAATAATGACTTAGAATTTTCCTGTACTAATATCAGACACCAAACCACAGAACCAGGAATCTCAGAGAACACCAAACAGTATAAATGGCAATAACATATAGAACACTGGATGTAATAACTGAAAACTAAACATTCTTTTAAGTATATGTGAAATATCTACCAAAATTGACTATACATTGGGCCATAAAGAAAATATTAACAAATACCGAAGGATTGAAATCATACAGGGTATGTTATCTGACAATGGATCTAGGCAAGAAATCGGAGACATGGAGTAACTCAAAAATCTTCCAGATGTTTTTAAATGAAGCAGTATGTTTCTAAATAATCAATGGATCAAAGAATAAATTACACTACATATTAGAATGTATTTTGAAGTGAGTTTTAATCAAAAGATTACCCATCATTTTTGTGGGATGAAGCTGAAGCAATGCTTAGAGGGAAATTTATAGCCTTAAATGCATATATTAGCAAATGAGAATGAAAAACAATGATCTGAGTACCCGCCTCAAGAAACTGTTATTTCGCTTAGTTCAACTTAATAAATATAGCAATTGAATCCCCAGAAACTTTAACAAAGAAAATAAAAAAGCAGAAATTAATGAAGTCAAAAATTAATGAAGTCAAAAGCCAACATATAATGGAGAGATTCAACAAAGTCAAATTAAAATGATTTGCTAATAAATCCCTAGCAATACAACTATATATAATATATTAGAAGACCAAATATCAGAAATGAAAAAGGGAATGTAACTATAGAGTCTACAGGTATCAAAAATTATGTAAACACTATAAGGAACTTTATGCCAATAAATGTAAGCTAAGTTAAAGATGTCTATCACCCCTTATATCAGGATTGTACTGGAGGTCCTTACTAATTTAATAAGTTAAGAAAATAAATAAATAAATAAATAAATATTAGAAAGGGAGAAATTAAACTTACCATATTTGTAGGTGATGTATTTTGTGCATAGAAAACCCCAAAGCACATACAAATAAATTATTAGAATTCATAAGTAAATAAGTAAAGAATAATTTTGGATATAGAGTCAATAAAAATAAGTTCTATTCCTCTATACAGGCATAGATAATTAGAAAATGAAATTTTAAAGTGAAACCATTTACAATAACAAAATCCATCAGCTACATAGGAAGAAATTTAGCCAAAGTTGTACAAGACCTCTACACAAGAATTGTGTGATCTATGTGAACTATATATACTAAGAGAAAATAAAGAAGATGCAGGTAAATGGAGGGCTGTAGTATGCTCACAGGTTGGGAGGGCAATATTTTACAAATGTCAACTCTTTCCACATTGATGTCTTTATTCAAGGCAACCTGAATAAAATTTCTGCGAGTTTTTTCTGGACATTGACAGACTTACTTTAAAATTCATCAAGAAAAGCAAAAGATCAATAGTAATAAGACAGTTTTAAAGAAACAGAATAGAATTGGAGGACTGACCTAGACTTTTAGACAAGAACAGTAATTAAAACAGTGTGCAACTGATGTAAGAACAAACAGACAAATGGAACAGAATAGAAAATCCAATATCAGACTTACATATATAATATCATATATGCCCCTGAAATGCAGTAAAGAAAGAATAGCCTTTTCAATAACTGATGCCTGATCCATTGGTTATCCCAAAGGAAAAAAGTCAAACTTCACCTCTAGATCATACCATATGCAGAAATCAATTCCATACAGATTATAGATTTAAATGTGAAAAGTAAAACAATAAAGTTTCCAGAAATAATGTAGGAGAATATTTTTCTAGCTTTGGCTGAAATATATAAAGATATCCTAAACAGTATAAATAAAGAAACATCATAAAGGAAAACACTGATAAACTGAACTTTGTTAAAATTAAGAACTAATGTTCATAACAAGATACGATTAAAACAGTGAAAAGGAAACTATAAAGTAATGTGCATAACATGTATCTGATAAAAGACTGATAACCAGAATATACAAAGAACTCCTGTGAGTCAATTATAAAATACAGACAATCCAATAAGAAAACGGGCAAAACATTTGAATAGGCATTCTTTTGCAGTAACTACTAAAAGTGAAGTTTTGCATACCCTTGTACCTAGCAATTGCATTCTCTTGCCTAAATTCAGCTGCCAGATTCTTGTCCTGGGCCACAAAGAAATATTTTCTTATCCAGCCTCAAATGAGGCTTGATACAGCAAGTTAACAGTTGAGAGTGTCATAGAGGGTATATTAGTACATTTAAATTCAAAATCAAACTGCTTAAATAAGAAAAAATAAGTCTTTACTTTATATATCAGGAAATAAAATCTGAAAGTAGAAATAGTTTCAGGTAATGTTTGACCCTAGGACTTAAATGATGTCATTTAAGACCTAGTTACTCTCTCTTGGCTCTGTCATCATAGGGGTTTTATTCTCAGACACCATGTAGTGGTAAAATGGTGCCAATAGCTCTAGTCCTACTTCTTTCCAGGTTCAAATCCAGCTAAAAACTGAGCACTTTTCCACCATTGCTATATCGTAAGTTGCAAAATTCACTCTAATTACAATTTTTTAAAAGATTTTATTTATTTGTTTGACAGACAGAGATCACAAGTAGGCAGAGAGGCAGGCAGAGAGAGAGAGAGGAGGAAGCAGGCTCCCCGCTAAGCAGAGAGCCCAATGCAGGGCTCGATCCCAGGACCCTGGGATCATGACCTGAGCTGAAGGCAGAGGCTTAACCCACTGAGCCACCCAGGTGCCCCTCTAATTACAATTTAGGTCATGTGTTCAACAGTGAAAAAATAACCTTGGGTCAAGACGATGGAATTGCAGCAGTTGGTTAGGCTGGGTCATGTGCTCATTCCTGAGGCCATCCCTGTGGCTGGAGAATTCAAAGCCTTATCTGGCCAGTCATGAGTTATGGTCTCCTTACCTGGAATCAGGATCCTTACCAGATCTATACAGACTGAGCTAGGATTGGACAAAGAAACTTTGACATGTTGTTCCCAGAAGAAAGGGGTGATGAATGCTGAACATTTTAAAACCACATACATGCCAGATGGTTATTTTGTGAGCCCGGGTTTTAGAGAATAAGGCAACAGATCCATAGTGTTGGAAACTGGACATAAAAACAAAAAACTTCAGCTAGAAAGCTTAAGGAAAGTAAGGTTTTCCTGAAGGCTATGAAGACGCAGACAGGCCCTTAGACCTGAATTCTGTCAGGCATTCTTCCCTTAAGTCTTGGCTGGCTCCAAGGCCAGGGAAGGCAGGTACCTCATGCTGGGGGAACAGGTTGCCAGACAGTCTCCTAAGGTATCTGGATGCAATCCCACATGGCCTTCATGGGGGAAGGCTGGGATCCTGACTAGGAGCCAGGAATCTGGTGGCCTGGCTGGGCCTGGGCATCCAGGATTGGCAGGAGGGGCCTCCTGCCCGCTATCTCTCCATGGCACCATCTGCAGCTGCCGTCTGCATTTGGCCCAGAGACAGTGTTGCCAATCACTTCAGGGGATTGCTTGGCCTTCTGTAAGCAAGACTTGGGAAAGGCCAAATTTGACACTTGGCTGCTCTCCTTGAAGTTAAATGACCCGGCTTAGGTCAAGAAACATGAAGCAAGGGAAAAAAAAAATAGCATGTTGCCTGAGAGAATGCAGCCCTACAAAACAGCAGACCAGAAAGAACATGGATAAAGGAGGCTGGGAAAGGAGCTGCTAAAAGATGCTCTAGCTAGCTTGAGAATTTTGTTTTTAAGAAACCACAAGGCCGGGGCGCCTGGGTGGCTCAGTGGGTTAGAACCTCTGCTTTCGGCTCAGGTCATGATCCCAGGGTCCTGGGATCGAGTCCCACATCGGGCTCTCTGCTCAGCTGGAAGCCTGCTTCTCCGTCTCTCTCTGCCTACCTCTCTGCCTACTTGTGATCTCTGTCTGTCAAATAAATAAATAAAATCTTTAAAAAAAAAATCCCTGGTAAGAGAGGCATCAGAATCCTTGCAGAGCTCTGAGGTATCTCTCTGAAGTTCCGAGGTGGCAGTGCCGATGCCATCATGGAATTGGTTACCCTGGTCTCAGTGGGACTGTGAGGGACAAGGTAAATGTGATTACCGTAATAAACCACAGGGATGGAGAGATAGAGTGTTTCATTAAAAAAAAAAAAAAAAAGAAACCACAAGGCCCAGAATGAGGGCAAGACAAAAAAGAAACAGTGGGTCCATTCCTCTACTTTCTCTGCCTAAAAATCAAAGGCACGAATAAGTAAGTAAAGTCAGTCAGCCAGCCAGGGGCTCACTAGTTGACCATGACTGGACTGAACCATGTCTGATCTTTCTCTATTACCAGGTGGGGACCACAGCAGTGGTAGGCTTAGTAAGGAAGGATCCACTCTGATCATTGTCACAAAAACAGGGTGGGGACAAAAAGCTGTGATCTGGGGGAGTACTAGAGCCTGAAAGAGAGCAGGGAGGAGGGGAAGCACACAGGCAATCCAAGGCTCCAGCGCAGTGAGTTTTTTCCTGTACCCTGACCTGTCTGGGCACTAAACTCAGAAGATGCTCACTGCAGCCCCCATCTGCAGAGAGGCACAAACATCCTTGCTCACCCTGGTACAATGCATTGAGCAGACTGCCAACCTACAGCTACTTTTCAAAATACTCATGTGAACTCACACTTGGCTGCAAGCCTTCCACCTTGCCTGGAGACTGTCATGATCTCCTGACCATGGCCTTGGTTCTCCATGTAGCTCTCACAGCCTTTCTGTACAGATTAATGTATCCTCCAGAAGATGCTCTTAGCCCCTTTCTTAGGTTGGCCCTGGAGACGGCAAAGCCGTCTTGCCTTATGGCCAACTCCAACCCTAGGGTGAACCTAGATGCTGACATCCAATATTCAATTGATAGAGAATCAAGTAGCTATGGTGGCAGGAGAAGTGAGGCAAATGGGCAAATATAACTTTAACTGAAAGCCAGGTGGATGCATTGTCAAAACCAAAGCTGGTCAGGTTGAAGGGCAGGCAGGATGTCATCCAGCATCAAGACTCACTCTCTGCCCCGGCTCCTCTGAATTGCCAAGGAAGACCCTCCAAGACAGCTCAAAAGGAGGCTCCTTCTTCAAAAATCGCACCATAGAAGGGTCAGGCATGAACTATATTCCCCATCATTTAAGTGTGACAAAGGCACTGCTTAGGGATGCTCTGGGTACCAAGGCCAATCTATGCTGAAGATGATCATCAAACAGTGATTTCTATGGTCTGCCATGAGACCATTAACAAGTAAATGACGCAGTGTTTGGTTTTATTCCATTAAACAAATACCATACAAGCATTCTTGAAATTTTCAGGGACACCATAAAAAAAGATCCCCATGCCCAATGGGAGCCTGGATAAAATGATATCAAAGATTCTTCATCAGCTCTTGGTCTGTTTCTTGGGTTGCTCATTGGCTGGGTGATCAGAGACTGCCCCATCATCTCTCCCAACCTCAAACCTTTCAGAGGCAAACTGGAGAGAATTTCACCTGCTCTATCAGCCTGAAAAGTTATTGTGAGAAACAAATGTAGTGATGGATGTGCAAAGAGACTTGCAGAGGATTAAATTTTATACAGGGTTGGAAAACTATGTTGATTGTTAAAAGTTTTTGACAAAATTCCTCCCTGGAGAAAATCTGGTCAGGGAGTGGAGAAAGGAAGCAAAAAGCACATATGAAAGCGTGGTGCCTGATGAAATGAGAACATTTGAAGGTGTCTGGGAAGCCCGAGAGAGGGAAGAGAGGATGCCTGGAACCAAGGAAGACAAGGGAGAAACCAAGAGGTGTGGGAAGAACAGGAGAGTAGAGAAGACCTGCCACCCTGGGAAAAGCCTAGGACAAGAGATGAAAAAGCTCCAGAAAGCAGGTCCCACAGGTAGAAAAGGCTGAGCTTTGAATGAATCACAATGGTTCCACATTGTGGAACCATTGAGCCACAATGAAGCTGGAGGTTCATCTTGAGTTGTGAAATAATCTCCCTCCATTCCCCTAAGCTACATCACACAACTTCCTTACACAGGAAACATTTAGGGGGAAACAGAAGAGTTATGTTCCCTATTTGGGTGACTCAGTTTAGAGGGAGAAAAATGACTGAGATCTCAGGAGCAAAAGGAAGGCAAAACAAAAGCTGAAAACAAAAAATTAAATCCCTCAAAATTCACGAAAATTTTGGGAGAACATTGGCTCTAACAATAAACATGATAGAAGCTTGAAACAGTTTTTATTTTGACTGTTAATTATTATCGTTATGGTGGTTTTCAAGGTAGGAGTGCTTGGTACTCATATATGTTTTAGCTGGAGGGTTTAGAAAGGCTCTAAAAGTATTTTGGTTGGCTGAAACACAGGCCTCAGAGTAATCTACATTAAATGATCTGAAATGTGAGAATAGTTCTGGTATACTGTAGAGGCAGGCATCCAAAGGCTTAGGGAGGGTGAAATGGTAGAGTGGATTTCCTCATGTTAAGACCTCCTCATCCACCCTGAAAGGGCTCAGAGGACACACCTTTACCATGACTATGAGAAGTAACTTTGTGAGGGGATCTCCAGCAATCTTGAAGAACTTTGTGGTTATCCCTCTCATAGGTCCAGTGGGAATTGTTACCCTTGAACTAGGATGCTTAAATCCAATGGAGATCATTGGATCCCAGAGTGGCAGGGGACAAGTGGCAGCACTTAATTGCCAAAGGCAGTGTGGGTGTGGTTACTGTAATGGACAACAATGTCAAAGTAGTAATCAAAGCAGGCTGATTTGCAGAGACCTATGATATTGGTTAGTTGATCTTTGAATCCTCAGAATAGAAATAGGCACTCTCTGTAATTTTTACTTGACCTGTATAAGTGGTAGAATTCCTGAAAGAATAAACAGAAGTCTAGTGAGAATCACCAAAATAGAGGGTCACAGCACCTCGATCAATTTCTAGACTTGAGCAGTTTGTAGATCCAGAACCCACTGAATGAAGGGGAAGTGGAGTTCCCTTGATGAGGGACCTCTACTACACTACCAAAAACTGTGATGTTAATTTTTCTCCCAGTCTCCCTCAAAGGGAACTATGGCCTACACCAGAGTGAATGTGCACAGGGAAAAGAGAAATATTCAACCTTCTGGGGACTACCATCAGACACTGTTTCTGGACTGACACTAATTCCTGGAGACTCAAAATGTCATTGCGGGACACAAATCAGAGTAGAGCCTTATAAAAGTCAGGTGCTCAACAGCAATTTATTTTATCCATCTCGGAGTGGGTCTCATAGGTCCCTGAGCCCATCCCATGCTTATTTCCTCAGTTCTAGCATGCCTAATTGGAATAGATATATTCATACTTCCAGAACCAACTGCAGAATCTCAGATTGGTTCCCTGACATCCAGAGTGAGGGCTATTACAGTAAAGAAGATCAAGTGGAAGCTACTAGCACTGCCCTACCTACACAAATACTAGAATAAAAGCAACACCATATTCCCAGGAGGTTTGTAGAGATTATCGACTTGAAAGAGGAAGGGGGTGGTCATTCCCACCACATTCCCATTGACCTCTCCCATGTCACCGGTGCAGAAGACAGATAGATCCAGGAACATGACAGCAGATTATTATGAACTTCATCAGATGTTAAGTCCAATTACAGCTGCTGTTCCCGGTGAGGCTGGTGTTGTCTGAACACATTAAGCCATCCCCAGTACTTGGTATGCAGCTATTGATATGGCAAATGTTTTTTTTTTGTTTTGTTTTGTTTTTTTTTCTTGAAAACTGTTAGCAAAGATCACTAAAAGCAGTTTGCTTTCAACTGGTAAGATTAGCAATACACCATCACTGTCTTATCTCAAGGGTGAGTCAACTCTCCAGGCCTATGCATAATTTAGTCCATAGAGACCTTAACTACTTTTCATGTTCACACTGAAATTTTATACAGTCTTATACAATAGACCTGAGTGAGCAGGAAATAGAAACTACTCTAAATATATTGAGACAAAAATCTACCTAGGTGAAATTTCTAAGGGTCCAATGGTAGGAGGTATGTCAAGATATCCTAAGAGGAAAGATGAGGGCGCCTGGGTGGCTCAGTTGGTTAAAGCCTCTGCCTTCAGCTCAGGTCATGATCCCAGGGTCCTGAATCAAGCCCCGCATTGGGCTCTCTGCTCAGCGGGGAGCCTGCTTCCCCCTCTCTCTCTGCCTGCCTCTCTGCCTACTTGTGATCTCTGTCAAATAAGTAAATAAAATCTTTAAAAAAAAAATAAGAGGAAAGATGAGTTGTCATCTCTGGACCCTCCTACTACCAAAAAAGAGGCAAAATGCATGGTGAACTTGTCTGGATTTTGGAGGCAATGCATTCCTCATTTGGGTGTGCTAATTCCAGCCCACTTATCAAGTGACCTGAAAAGCTGATAATTTTGAGTAGGGTCCTGAAGAAACAAGGCTGTTGCACAAAGTTCTCTGCCACTTGAGCCAGCAAATCCTATGTGCTTGAAGTATCAACAGCAAATAAAATGGCCAGTTGGGGCTTTAGTTGGTATCCTATAGGTGAATCACAACAGACTTTGAAGACTTTGCTGCAAAGTCCTGCCATCCTCTGTCGATAAGTATTCTCCTTTTGAGAAACAGTGTTTGGCTTGCTACTGGGATTTAAAAGAGACTGAACATTTAATCATATGACCTAAGCTGCCCATCATGAACAGACCCACCAAACCCTACAGCTGGTCATGAACGGGAACACTCTGTTATCAAATGGAAGTGGTATATGTGAGACTGGGCTCAAGCCAAGCTAGAAGGTGTAAGTAAGTTATAAGAGGAAATGGCCCAAATAGCCATGGCAATGATTCCTACAACCTTCTCTATCTCAGGCCGCATATATGGCCTCATGGGATATTCCTATGACTGGATGACTCAGGAAAAGGAAAGTCTGCTTGGTTAACAGTTGGTTCTCCCTCTTACTCAGGCAGTACCTGAAAATGGACAATTACAGAACTACAGTACCTCTGTGGGACATCCCTGAAGGGTAGTGTCTCATTTTTGAAGAGACAGGCAGAATATTGAGCAGTGCACCTCATCGTTCATAGGAAGGAGAAATGGCCAGAGGTACAAGTCCCTACTAATTTATGGGCTTTGGCCAATGGTTTTGTTGGATGGTCATGGACCTGGAGGGAATGTGATGAGAAAATCATCAACAAGCAGATCTGGGGAAGGGCAATATTAATAGATTTCTCTGAATAAGCAAAGAATGAGGAGACATTTTTGTCCCATGTGAATGCTCACCAAAGTGTGACCTTGGCAGAGAAAAATTTTAGAATTAAATGGATAGGCCCATTCTGTGGATGCCGGTCAGCCTCTTTCCCCAGCCACTCCTGCCATTGCCCAATGGCCATGTTAGGCGAGGGCTTATTAACATGGACTTCTATTCACTAAGGACAATCTGGCTATGGTTGTATGCCAAATTTTCCAGCAGAAAAACCAACAGTGAGTCCCCAGTATGACACCATTCCCTAGAATAATCATCCAGCTACCTCGTGGCAGGTTGATTACATTGGACTGCATCTCTCATGTAAGGGAGAGCCCTTTGTTCTAACTATAATACACATTTATCCCGATATAGATTTGCCTTTCCTTCATGTGATACTTCTTCCAAGTGTACTATCCACGGGCTGACTCAATGCCTTATTCACCATCACAATATTTTACTCATTGTCCCTTCTTGTAAAAGAAGTCACTTCCCAGAAAATGAAGTAAAGCAATGAGCCCATACCCATGGAATTCTCTAGTTTTAACATGTTCCCCAATATCCTGAAGCAACTGACTTGGTAGAATGGAAGAAGGGCCTTATGAAGACTCAGCTGTAGTGCAATGTAAGTGGTAGGTGGCAGTATAAGTGAGGCTTATATGTTCTGTAAGAGGTTGGATATGCTTTCAATCAGCATCAAATATGTCACGCTGTATCTCTCAGAGCCAGTATTTCATGGGTCCAGGAATTTAGAGGTAGAGGTGGGCGTGGCTTCACTCACCATTACTCCTATTCATTTACTAGAAGAACTTTTGCTTCACATTCCCCATGGTCTTACACTCTTCTGGTCTAGAAGTTTTAGCTTCAAAGGCAGGAATGCTTCCAGCAGGAAATGCAACAGTGATCCCATTAAGCTGGAAGTTGAGATGGCCACCTAGCTACTCTGGGTTTCTCCTGCCTCTCTTCTCCACAGGAAAAGGAGGTAGTTCCAGCCATGACCAGTTGCAGAAATCAGGACTGTAATAGTTATGAGTATTTATTCCTTATTTTATTGTAAGTATATTTCTATACATACTAACAAAAATTTTTGTTTTCTACATCTCTTATCTGCTTATCATCTAGCATAAGATAATACTAATGATAGTTAGACTTATAGCACAATATTTAAGTTATAAAATATCAGAGGAGAAACATGAATATTTTCCAAGGATTTTGCATGGTCTCCTGAGGAAAAGGCTAGCATGTTTTTGGTTGTATGCAGAATAGTTGTCTCATTTATGTGTAAGTGTCACTTTGTTATTACCTTTATTTGGAAATAGATACTGGTTTAAGAAGATCTGCATGGATGTCGAGTTGACAAGCAGTAGACTGATGATCAGTTTAGTCTATCAACTTGACTAGGCTGTAGGCACGAGTTAATCAAGGGCTAACCTAGTATTTCTGTGAAAGTATTTTATATATATGATTCAAGTTCATTATCCATTGACTTTAAGTAAGGTAGATTCTCCTAGATAATCTGGGTGGGCCTGATTCAATCAGTCAAAAGACCTTAAGGGCAAAACTGAGGAAGAGAGAAGAATTCTACCTATGGATTAGTAGTTCCAGCTCATGCCTGACAGTTCCAGCCTGCCCTTCCTGATGTCCTGCCTTATGACTTCATAGTTGCCTTGCCAAACCTCACAATTATGTAGGCTAGTTCCTTATAATGAGTCTCTTAATATAACATCTACTTATCTTCTCCTTTGTATTATTCCTTTACCATGTGATCCAGGCTAGAATTGATTGCTTCCTTGAATCAAACAACAAATAATTAACCAGAAAAGCTACAGTCTTTATCTGAAGCTAATTCGCACTTTTTTTTTTAAAAGATTTTATTTATTTATTTGACAGACAGAGATCACAAGTAGGCAGAGAGGCAGGCAGAGACAAGGGGGGAAGCAGGCCCCCCGCCAAGCAGAGAGCCTGATTCGGGGTTTGATCCCAGGCCCCCGGGATCAGGACCTGAGCCGAAGGCAGAGGCTTTAACCCACTGAGCCACCCAGGCGCCCCCCAACTGCTAATTTTAAGAAGGACTTTTTTTCTTCCAAAAGTTTCTGGAAAACATCTGCCTCTAATCAGTTAAAATGAGGGACATTCTTCTGTATTTGCAGGGTTCTTTCTGTACGTGTCCTCTGTCTGATGCTTTTCGTGCTGTTATAATAATAGCTTGCACTCTTAAATATATTTGTATATTTAATCTTTACAACAACCTCATGGTGTATATACATGCAATTATTTCCTACTGTACAGATGAAGGAGTAGGCACAGACAGCTTAAGGAACTTGTTCACAATCACATGGCTAGACAGTAACAAAGCTAGGCTTTGAACCCCAACAGTGTGGCTCCATATTCTGTGACCTTGACCACTATATAACCCTGCCTCTCATCCCCAAGCCTCTGCCATTTCCAAAGAAGAGTAATTAGGTCTGGAAGAACAATGGTTCTGTGGCTAAACAGAAGCCTGGGTAATGGGATGGCTTCTCTGTGTTCATCAGAAAATGATATTACACGATTGTAACTTGCCCGGGAAAACCTGGACAAGGTAGACTGGGGAGAACTTATCTGCTCCCTGCTGGGCCTTGGCCTTCTTCTGTCGACTTGGGAAAATGGTTCAAACCACAAAGCCTCTCTACATTTTCCTGAGGCAATTGGCTAAAAACTGTCTTGTTTTTGCAAACATGACAAGTTATCTGCAGAAGTTAGCTCAGCTCAGCTGTCAATTATTGAGGTGGAATCCACTCAAGATTCTGAATATACAGAGTTCACCAAAGAGCCATTCCCACTGTAGCCTGCCCACCTACAAGGTAGAGGGATCCAGAAGAAAGGATTGGGCTGTGTCCATGGTATCTCTGGGGGTTTTGTGACTTTGGGGATAGGGAGGGAAGGAGAGAGAAGAACAGCCTCTTTTCCTCCAAACACTGGCCTATGGCCTGTTAGCTAGGCCCAGATCTCAGCATAATATAGAAGCTCTTCAACACTCATCTACCCAACTATTTCTCCCCTGTAGGAACACAGTGGCCTAAGCTCACTACTCATTTCCATGAAGTGTGCTCTCTAGAAGGATCCATAGGGCACCCATTATAAATAACCCACCTTCTTCTTGAAGGTTGGATTGCAGCCTACTCCTCACACCATGATGCCAAAGATGGTTGTCCCAGATGACAGGATTTCAGAAACCCAGGGGCAAATTGAGAACACGTTTGCGGGGCCAAACTCATTCCGTGGGAGCTCCCTTGCTCTAGGGGGATATTTGCTTTATCTCGTCAGACCATCATTCTCAGCTTCAGCTGTCCTAAAACCACCTGGGGGCCTTAAAAGCATTCCAATACCCAGGCTGCACCCCAGACCCCTAAATCAAGATCCCAGGAGCAGGACCCAGGCCCCTATATTTTTTAAGCTCCTCAGGTGATTCCTATGTGCAGCCAGGTTGAAGGCCACTGGGATGAGTCCTCATGGGCATGATGAGAATTTTGATCATCTATGTCCAGGAGTCCTTACGTGACTCAGAAATGTTCTAAGCATCATGACCAGTCCCTGTGGACTAATAGATGCTTCTCTTTGCTATGAGATTGCTCACCTGTTGGGGGAAGAGCAGGGTTCCTTTGAGCAGAACCCTAGTAGGCTGGGCACAAGTGTGTGCCCACGCTGCTAAGGGATGTGGACACAAGGTTCCGTTTAAGCAAGGCTTCCGAAAAATCAGGGACAGCTGTGCTGCTGAGAAATTATTGGCCCCCAAAAGATGGGGCCTCCATACTTATAGGAGAGCTGCGGGTTTGCTGAGGGTGTGCCAGACAGTGCCCGTTGCGGGAGGAGACACTCTGCTCATCTCTCTGCTTCTCGGCATACTCATGTCTGAGAAATCTCCATCACCAGCAAAGCCACGTCCTGTGGCTCATTATTGCAACGAAAGGATTTTGCAGACCCTGACCCGGCACGGGCACATGGAGATCCTGTGATAAAGCTGCCTTGTTATTGGACCAACGCCCCACCTGGGGATACTAAAATCACAACTAGAGTATTTGGAAGTGTTTAAAACAGTACAGGTGCACAGTACAGGTACCTGTAGAGGACAAAAGAGGCCAGAGACTTCCTAGAGTTCTAAAGTCCGTTGTAGTCATGCTCCTGCTTCCCAGAAAAACAAGCCTTTCAAGATTCCAATACAGGGACAATGTTGCTGATTTTTCCAGTCTGGGTGGGTAGGAAAAGGAGCCAACACTTCTTAGCACCTGTGTTGGAATCGCCACATGCCTTAAATTATTTAATCCCCAATAACCCCAAACATAAGATAGGTATTTTTACTCCATTTACAAGTCACAAACCTGGAGATGTCAGACATCAGGTAAATTTCTCAAAGGGGAAGACATTTCAGAGTTCCTGTTCACCCCACCTCTTCATGGCTCTAAAGTCTGGTCTTTCCCCAGCCCAGGCTCCACCAGGATCTATGTTGAGGCTTAATGCTCTAACTAACGCTAGCATCTATGCTGTAAATTCCCATTTCTCCAGCACTCTGGATTGTGCACTTTTTCCTTTGCACATTCTGTGCAAGCAGTCTCTGTTTCCCCCACAGCCATGGGAAGGTAGTGGTATTCTGTCCATTTCACAGGTGGGGAAACAGACTCAGGGAGTTAGGCTGACTCCTTGAAGACCCACAGCCAGCAAGTGCAGTCAGATTTACCCCCCCAAGTCTTCATTTTGCCATTTCTTCCTGAGGCGACTTAGGACACTTCAAAAGCCAAAGTGGTAAGGGGCTCATGACAGAATCTCGGCCTTCAGTAGGGTGTGGGTGGTAAACTTGGGGTACAGAGATAGGGAATTTCCACTGACCTCAGACCACACCACACCGTGGGCACTTCCTCACTCCATCTTTGCATAGGGCTGCTCAGAACTTCCAAAGTGACTTCAGGACTCAGAGCCGGCTGCAGACAAGGCAGCGGGCACCGCAAACGGGAACTCTGACAATGTCACTGACTTTGGAACATATATATAACACCGCAGCTGAGTCATTTTGCACGTTCCCTGTACCCAAAATTTACATCTAATCCATCATCCTCAACAGGCTATGATGCATGGCAAAGGCAGACCATAAATACTTTCCTTCTTTGATAATGACAGCAGACGAGCCCTTTCTAAAAGGCATTCAAAGAGGAGAAGCACGCACGGGCAGCCAGGTTGCCAAGCTTCGCAGGCAAATTATGAACAATATTTATTATTCTTATTACGTTTTTTGCAAGTTTCTAAATGAAAACAAAACAAAACAAAACTCTGTTCTTTGAGGTTTACACACCCGGACTTTCGGCACCCCCTCCCTTCTGTCCTTTCTATTTGGGCATTTCATTTGCAAGAAGTCCCCATCTCCCTGATTTACATGTGAAAAAACGTGGAGCATCATGTGGTGAGGGTTCGGGCAGACACTGAATTCCATTCAATTCTCATTTCCTCTCTGACAGTCACCATTGAATCAATCATGTTCTCCCTGCCCTCTCTCTGACCACCTCGGAGATCCCAAATCGCTTTTCATCTCATGTGTCAATCACCCTCAGACCATGTCCACTTTTCATTACTAACACGCCATCACATGACCCGCTAATCTGTCACTTTCTGACAGCGGTTAGTGTGCCAATTGATTTAATTAGCAATCAATTAGCTTGTTACTATTGGAAGTAATTACCTTTTATAGAGAAAAGAGTGCAGCTGGTGATGGGCAATAAAATTGCATTAATAAAACTGCATCTACTCCCCTCTGTACAGCAGTCAAGGGCTGGCCAAATTATGGGTGACACACACATCTTTTGAATAGCCCCCAGGGACGTATTTCCCCTCCTTATTATGTGCAAAGGCCCTCTGTCATTGATATTACCCAGAATTGGTATTTTCAGGGGAAGAATGGGTTAATTGTTTGCCTTCTTGCTCTCAGAGCATGGACTCTTCAGAAGGCTTATGTTCCGGAGCCAGAAGAACACTTGGAAATACACCTAGGCCCTCCCTTGTCCAAAAATGGGGTCCTTAAGGCTGCGGCGGCCAGGTGACTTGCCCAAGGTCACACAGCTAAGCAGTGCTGGGGCCCACCACCCCTTGGCCCACCACATTGGGAGCGGTCTCTTCCCACCATCCCTGCCTCTCTCATCTCTACCTGAAAGATCAGCTATCTCTGCAAGAGGGGTTGGGGGCTGGGCATGGCTTCAAGGGGAAGACCCTCATGGTCTTGAAGATCACCGTGATTTTAGAATCACATTCTGAAAACATGCAGAGAAAACTTTACCATCCGATGAGATGTGAGCATGGCGAGGTCTTGGGTGGCATAGAAGGCTAGCGATTTTTGGCACGATTGCCTCTTCTTACACACACACAGACTTAAAACGTACCCTCCGCCACTCCTGACCCAGGGCTGCAGCACATTTCCCACACTTTTGCTATTAAATTCAGCCTCCAAACTACTCCCCAGGCGCACGATGACTCGCTACATTAGCTCCGTGGTGAAGGGGAGGCAGTAATGAGATGACTAAGGAGACCCGAATTCCATTCATCATCCTGTTTGCTCCAATATAAGTGTTCTTTTATCAGCACTATTCGTACTGATGTCATCGCAGGAGGCATAAATCACCTCACCAGTGACAGGGTCCTATTAAGGGTCACGGCCTAAAATCATTATTGACAAATTAAGGATCACACTTGGCCATTTTGTCGGCGTGCCCTCAATTGGGGGTACGGCCTGGTTCCTGTATCTGGTCGGAAATTAAATAGTCATTTAGAGTCCTCAACAGCCATGGGGATTAATTCCAAGTGCAGCCACCTCTTCCTCTCGCTCAAATTTGAGAAACTGGAGGCGGAATTTGCCAAAAGCAAGGAGTCCTGTGTCCTTATCAATTCTCCTCCTGCCAACGGCTGTGGGGGACACATTACACAACATTATAGAGCTCATGGTGGCTCTTCCTGGGTTTGGATGGGGGCTTATGAGGGAATTACTGAGAATTACATTCCAGATGGGAATTACTGAAAATTCTCATCTGGAATGCTGTCACTTTGGTTCTTCTCCATCACCATGGAATGGGACTGCAGGTGACTTTTTTGGAGAACAGGTGGAATGTAGATGAGGGGACAAGGTGAAGAATTAACACCATCATATTTTCCCATTAATGTGATACCCCCCATTAAAAGAAAAATGGCTTTTCCTTTAAAATTTGGCAAGGTTAGTGCTCTTAGGTATTTTTAGGGCGAGCACCAAAGCAGGTTTTGTGCTTAAGTCGGTTCCAATATCTGGACTTCAAGTACTCATCTTAAGAAAGGGATCTGGGCATGTAAGTAAATTTAATGCTCCTGAGCCATGGCTCATTGGCAGTCTTTGAACATTCCATGAATCATTTTAGATAATAAAATCTGAAATGATGCTGAAAGTTGTTTATATAACACCTGAATAACTAACCTTATCAAGTCCTTATTTGGAAAGTATCACTGTTGTTAAGGGGGCAGTCTGCTCCAAGTTAATCCACAAATTCAATGTAATTGAATACCAATTTTAATGGTATATATGTCTGTGCGTGCATGTGAATGTCACGAAGTGATTGTTTAGTTTGTATGGAAGAATGAACAAGTAAAACTATGCAGGGAAATTTTCTAAAGGAGAGAAGACTCCTTGTTCCATCAGATTCTAAAATGTAGTACAAACCTATAGTAATAAAAATAGTGTGGCAACAGCCCCGGAACAGCTGTGGAAAATAATGAAAAAAGAAAGTCCAGAAATAAACACAAGTATAAGAATTCAGTACAGGGCATGTGGGTGGCTCAGTAGGTTAAGTGCCTGCCTTTGGCTCAGGTCATGATCCCAGGGTCCTAGGATGGAGCCCTGTGTAAGGCTCCTTGCTCAGCAGGGAACCTGCTTCTCCTTCTCTCTTTGCCCCTTCCTCCTGCTTATGCTCTCTTCCTCTGTCTCTCTCCCTCTCAAATAAATAAATAGTATCTATAAAAAATAAAAGAGAAGAATCCAGCACATAACAAGATGGCATTTCAAATACTAGGGAAGAGATAAATTATTTGATAATTAATATTCTAAAACATTGATTAACATTTTGGGGAATTGATTACATTCCTAACGTATACCTTATGAAAACTTAGCTTTCTTAAAAATATAAATGTAGGCGCCTGGGTGGCTCAGTGGGTTAAGCCGCTGCCTTCGGCTCAGGTCATGATCTCAGGGTCCTGGGATCGAGTCCCGCATCGGGCTCTCTGCTCAGCAGGGAGCCTGCTTCCCTCTCTCTCTCTCTCTCTCTCTCTCTGCCTGCCTCTCCATCTACTTGTGATCTCTCTCTGTCAAATAAATAAATAAAATCTTTAAAAAAAAAATATAAATGTAAAATATAAACCCACAAAAGTAATGAAGGCTGAAGGTAAAGATGAAATTATATACATTTTTACTTGTGTGTAAAAATGTATATAATTTCAGGAGAGGGAAGGCCTTTCTGAGTCTGACACCAAAACCAGAAATCATAAAGCAATAAAAGGGAAAGATTTAGTCACATAACAATTATGTAAACATGGCAAAAAAAATTAAAATTAAAAACAAAACACAACTAAAAATGTATGAAGTAGACAAAGGGTAGATAAAAAATGGCCACTCCAGCAGGGAAAAAATAGAGTACAGTATTTACTTAAAAAGGAAAATGGATAACCAATAAATACAAAGACCATAAAAGTAATTAGAGAAATGAATTTGGAACAATACAAAAAAGAAAAAAAATACTTTCATTTATCAAATTGGAAGCACTTTTAAATAATACACAATGCTAGTGAGTATGTGAGGAAGTAGGCACATTCATATTTTGTGGAGGGGTATAGAAATTGTTATAGTATTACTGAAGACCAATTTGACAAGGCACGAAAATCATTAAAAAGTACATTTCTTCTTTGATGAGCATCCCAACTACTAAAAATTTACCCTAAAACACTTAGATAAATATGTAAAGATGTTCTTAACAGATTTTTCGTGAAGTGCTATTTAGAACATTTTTTAAAATCACAAAGAACCTAATTGTCCCATAGTAGAGAACAAGAATTTTAACACATTATTTATTATAAAAGGAAAAAAGTGGAAATAACCCAGAACTTCAATTGTGGGTTATTAGTTCAATAGTTTCAGATCTACTTATATGGAAAGATGTTCACAATATCTTTGGAGCAAAAAACAGTTTGCACAGCATGAAAATACATGGATTTGTATGAGGAAAGAAACACATAAGCAAAATTAAGCTTCAGTAGATTTTGATCTGAATAGCCAATTTAATTCACTTCACAGTTATGAGTTTGAGTACCTTATATTAAATTTTTTTTCTTTCTTGAAAAACAGTGCAAATGATAATTTTGCTTATGTGCACAAACGACACTCGGAAAGGACATATTAACTAGCAATGTAATAACGAAATGATTTCTTTAGGGGCCTTAAACTCCAGCATTCAAATTTATACTGTTTCCTTGTGGAATTACTTGATGAAACTGAAATTAAACCCCAAAGATCTAACTGGGCCTGATCAGCCTTCCTTGCTGTCCCAGATAACTTCCGGAACCTTCCATCTTCTGCCAAAGCCTAAAGCAACAGTTATGATTGAAACCTTGCATGGAATTCATCATTTATTCAGCTAATATTAATGGAGTACTTTTCTGTATCCCGGTCACCCTCCTGATGAGATAGATTGCTTACAGCTAGTGCTCTGAACACAGCAGGTAGTGGTAAAAAAGAAACAGAGTGCAGTCCTGGGTGGGGAAGGGAAGGGAAGGTGGGGTTTGAGAACTCAAAGATATAGCAAGAATGAACCCAAGGCACAGCCCAAGTGAAAATGCAGTAAATCACAAACAGCACATCAGCACCTGCTAAATTTTTGAGTTAGATTTTTGTCACATTTATCCCAGAATCTTCACAACATGTATATAATATTTTAAAATTTTATAATATATTTTATTTAACCCAATATATCAAAGGTATTTTCAATCCAAAATGTAATTTTTAAAAAAGGTCCATAAATGATATGGTTGCATTTTTTCATCTTAGGTCTTTGAAATCCACTGAGGTTTATTTTATAATTATCTCATGTTTTACTTTACAAGTCATTTTTTTCTATTATTTCCATTAATGTGTATTGCATTTGTACTATAAACATTACCACATTAACAACAGTGTTTTTTAATCTTATTTTTTCAGTTTTCAGTGTTTTTTTTAATTTTATTTTTTCAGTTTTCCAAGATTCATTGTTTATGCATTATACCCAGTGCTCCATGCAATACATAACCTCCTTAATACCCACCACCAGGCTCACCTAACTCCCCATCCCCCCTCCCCTCCAAAACCCTCAATTTGTTTCTCAGAGTCCACAGTCTCTCATGCTTCATCTCCCCCTCCAATTTCCCCCAGTTCACTTTTCCTTTCCTTCTCCTAATGTCCTCCATGTTATTCCTTATGCTCCACAAGCAAGTGAAACCATATGATAACTGACTTTCTCTGCTTGACTTATTTCACTCAGCATAATCTCCTCCTGTCCCGTCCATGCTGATGCAAAAGTTGGGTATTCATCCTTTCTGATGGAGGAGTAATAGTCCACTGTATATATGGACCACATCTTCTTTATCCATTCGTCCATTGAAGGGCATTTTGACTCTTTCCACAGTTTGGCGATTGTGGCCATTGCTGCCATGAACATTGGGGTGCATGTGGCCCTTCTCTTCACTACATCTGTATATTTGGGGTAAATACCCAGGAGTGCAATTGCAGGGCCATAGGGAAGCTCTATTTCTAATTTCTTTAGGAATCTCCACGCTGTTTTCCAAAGTGGCTGCACCAACTTGCATTCCCACCAACAGTGTAAGAGGGTTCCCCTTTCTCCACATCCTCTCCATATAATATTTAATACAATTTACATAACAAATAATACATATAATACATAATGCAAACACAATTTCCGAGGGAGGTAACTGAACTCCTGTTCTTCCCTCCGTGAAGAGCCCCAGCTCCATTGGTTAGATGGGTCTGCTGTAAGCATTGGGAAGCCAGCTTCATCAAGAGTAACCTCTTTTTTTCTAGGTGGTGATCTGCCTTGGCTAAACAGACTGGCGGAGTTGCTGGGGAAGAGGGCGTGTTCTCTGGAGCTGAACCTGGTGGCATGGGCCAGCAGCCTTACTCCACATGGGCACTGATACAGAGTGAAGAAGTGCCTCTTGGAGAAGTTTGATGGGCTGGTAAAACAGAGACCACCCAAGCAGGGCAGGAGGCCCAACACAAATATTGATGCCTGGGAGATGGAGTTAGAGAACTAGAAGGCTGGGGGGAGGGAATGCGGACTAAGATAAAATGGATACCTGGAGGGCCATTTTGGTCCAACGGCTGAGAGCAAGGATTATTGCCTTTGGCAAGTTCCCACCTTCTCTGTGTTGGGTTTCCCCAAACTCCAGCCCCATTCAAGCCCCCTTCTGGAATAATCTTTACGTCAATCAACTTCCTTTTTTTCCAAACCCTTACGTAAATTATTTAAAATAAAAATTTTACACTTTGTACCCTGCTATTAAATGGAACACCAGCCTCATTCATCATAAAGAGATGGTAACTATAAAAGTATATATAATAAAACCAAACATTAGTATTGAACATTTCCTGATGAAGGGGCTGAGCCCAAAACTTACTGTCACTTTTTTAAAAAGGACCTTGAGCTTGAGTGAGGGAGGGTAAAAAAAGACCAGCACAAACAGAGACTCTCCTTGGGCAGGTCCGAAGAACTGAAGGGGCATTCCAAAGGGGGCCACTTTCCTTCCTGCTGGGCTTCAGTGGTTTTTAGCCCCTTTTTCTGGGTACAACACCTAAAATCATATGCCAGTGTGGCCACATTTATCTTGTGAACCTCTCTTGCTGTGCCCTCCTTTCTGAGGACGTGTTGGTTGGAGGCAAGGTGCCCTGAAACAGAGGGACTACGGTGCCCAGAGCCCACTTTCAGTCCCGATGCCTGACAGCTGCAGGGACCATGGCTGGTCATGGTCATCCTCCACGGGGGCTTTGAGAAAGAGACGTCAGAAGCACCTATTCCTAAGGGAGATGCAGAAGAGGATAGAAAGGTAGGTTTACCACAGTCAAGCCAGCCACTGGTGTGGTGAGATCTCACTTGGAGCCCTGGCTCAGTGGGGCAGGAGGGTGTGGGAGAGCTGGGTGCTGGTTCTCACACCTCACCTCTTCCTTCTGCGCATTCTGCCATGCTTTGGGCAGAGCCACGCAGGTCGTACAACCGGAGGTCTTGGGATCATCCATTCTAAGCTTCTCATCCTACTAATGGGAAGACTGAGGCTCGAGCAGAATGCAGCTGATCCAAACTACAGGGCTGATTCTCCCTTCCTGCCCCACAGATAAGCCCTTGTTCATTACTTGCTGGCCCAGCCCTTCCTTTGTGCTCCACAGGCTGCCTGGAGGAGGCAAGCCTCTGACTGTCCCCTGGGAGCAGTTGCGCTGGTGACCTTGAGGTGAGAAGACACAGATGGTGGCATTGATATGCTCAATCAACCATAGTCTTGATTTGTGGAGCTCCCCTGACAGCCCTACATGGCAGAGAGCATCAACTTTCCTTTAAAGAAAAAGAAATAAAACCTTTTCTTAGAGATACTGAAGAGTCAAAGTGCCCTCCCGAACCTTCTTTTCTGGTGACATGGTTTTAGCCCCAAATCCTTAGAACTTCCTTCTGGAAAAACTGACCCCACCGTGCTACCTCCTGGGGCTGGCCCTTACAATCCTGCTCCCTCAGTCACCCTACTCTGAGAAGAGACAAGAGAGCGTGACACCCTCCTCTTCACTCCAGCTGCAAGGCAGGTCCCCTGTCCCTACCCCATGTCCACTGTGCACTGTAAAGGCACAGGCAGGTTATGGACAAATTTGGCCTCTGTTCCCACCTCTGTAAACAGAGAGTGTTAGCTTCTCAGAACTCTAAGGCTCCTTCTAGCTCTCAAAACCTGGAAACAGAGCTGGGCAGACAGCAGAGAGCTTACCTCCTCCCATGGGGTCCCCTAGAGCAGCTTCCCCACCTGGCTGCCTAGCCGTGTGCACGCATGTGCAAATGGTGCCATTGTGTTCAGGGCATGGAGAACTCCATGGCTTTGAAGGGTACGTGGGGTAGATACAACCAGAGGGAAGAACCGGATGAGGTACTCCGATTGCCCCAGGCCGATCAGCCCAGATTCACAGGCGTCCTTAGCCACCTGGTGGAATCCAGGACCCTCCCCACCCTTGGGCCATTTGGTGAAGCAGCCTGGTCCAGGCACAGGTGCCTCGTTCTTTGCAGTTTCACTGAGGCCAGAGGAGAAGGAGCCCCAAGAGGACCTCAAAGCAATTGTATTGGGAGATACTGTATTTTATTATTAAAAATTAACTCTTGGATGGGGGCACCTGGGTGGCTCAGTCAGTTGAGCATCTGACTCTTGGTTTCCCAAGGGGTCATGGTCTTGGGGTCCTGAGATGGAGCTCCGCTTCTAGCTCTGCTCAGCACCAAGTCTGCCTGTCCCTCCCCCTGGCTCTCTGTCCATCTCTAGAATAAATACATAAAATCTTTGAAAGAAATTAACTCTAGGATGAACGCTCCAGCATAGGAAACATAGTCAACAATACTTTGCCTTGTACAAAGAGATAACTCTGTATGGTGTCAGATAACAGCTACCCTTATTATGGTCAGTACAGGGTAGTATATAGAATTGTTGAATCACTGTGTTGGATGCCTGAAACTATATAACATTGTGTGTCAACCATATTTCAATAAAAAAAAAAAAGAAAACATTAACTCTAATTTTGCCTGAAAATTTACTAAGAAAGCAGACAAAAAATAATAATCTTTCATAATTCCATACCTTTTAAGGTTATTTGCATTGAGAAATAAAATAATAAAATGAAATTTCTTCCCAGGCCTCATTCCGTCCTCAGTGCTAACAATGAATAATTGCCATGTACCTTTCTCAACCACTTCCTGTGCTTCTGCCCATACATTTATTTACATATTTCTTTTTCTTAAAAAAATAAATGGGCTGATGCTGGTGCAGCCGCTCTGGAAGACAGTGAGGCAGTTCCTCAGAAAGTTAAAATAGAACTACCCTATAATCCAGCAATTTCTATACTGGGTATTTACCAAAGAATAAAAAAAAATACTAATTCAAAGGGATACATGCACCCCAATGTTTACAGCAGCATTATCTACAACAGCCAAATTAATGAAACAGCCCAAGAGTCCACGGACAGATGAGTGAATGGATAAGGAAGATATGGCGTATCTATACACAATGGAATTTTATGCATAGAAAAGAGTGGAATCTTGCCATTTGCAATGACGGGGATGGAGTGAGAGATTATAATGCTAGATGAAATAAGTCAGTCAGAGAAAGACAAATACCATATGATTTCACTCATATGTAGAATGTAAGAAGCAAAACAAATGAGCAAAGAGGTGGGGGGAAAGGAGAGGTAAACCAAGAAACAGACTCTTAACTGTAGAGAACACACTGATGGTTACCAGAGGGGAGGTTAGAAGGGATGGGGGAAAGAGGTGATGGGGAGTAAGGAGGGCGCATGTGGTGAGCACCGGGTGTTGTATGGAGGTGTTGAATCACTAGACCGTACGCCTGAAACTAATACTACACTGTATGTTGACTAACTGGAATTTAAATTAAAACTTTTAAAAAATAGGGTGATACCATACATATTGCGCTTCTAATTGCTTTTAAGTTTAACCTTACATGATAGGTATTTTTCTGTAGTAGCCCGTGAAGTAGCCAGTGAATTGCTCTTGCTCATGTCTGGATTGTTTACAGTTGAATCAATACACTACAATGTATTTATGTATTACTTTGTTTAGGGACATTTACAGTGTGGTCAATTTCATGTCAATTTTTTGTGACTTCAAACAATGCTGCAGTAAACATCCTTTGGACACATATCCTCATTATTTTATTGTAATTTCTGTAGAACAGACGCTTATGTGAAACACTGTTGGCTCTTACGCATATTTAAATCTGTAGTTGATATAGCAAACTGCTTTGCCAAAAGCGTTCTAATCTGTATTTTCACAAGTAAAATATGAGAGTGCCCTTTTTCCCACACATGCACCATTATTATACATTATCAGTGAAAGTTACATTTTTTGACCATGGCAAAGTACACCATCATTACTGCTTAAGTTGCATTAAGACGGTGTTTAGGATGAGTTCATTTTCTTGTATTTATTGTCTGTTAGTATTTTTTGTTCGAGTTTCCTGGTCATATTTTTTGCCACTTTTTCTATTGGATTATTTGGCTTTCCTTATAGAAGATCACTATATATTAGAGAAATTGTATTATTTCTCTATTAATTAAATAATTTCTATTATTTATTTATACTTATTTATAGTTATTAAATACTTTATCTATTATTAAATCATTATATATTAGAGAAATTATATATTAGAGAATGTTATTTTGTATATTAAATATGTTTCAAATATTTAGTGATGTCTGTCATTTAGAAGTTTTACCTTTAATCTGACCAAATCATCGCTTCTCTTCCTTTTGTGATTTTGAGGTTTGTGGCTTTTTGTTTTGTTTTGTTTTTTATAAAAGCCTTCCTCCCCACAGAACTCTAAGATATGGTCAGCTCCACTATCATCTGATACTTTTTTCTGTTTACAGAAAAAAATCATAGATTTTTTTTTTTAAAAGAGTGAAATCAGAATTGATTTTTGTTTTTCCCAAGTGGAAAGCCAGCTGCCCTTATATAATTTATTGAATAATTTATCCTTTTCCTATGCATTTAAAAAATATATTTTTCTCTAAGTATTTGAGAAAGTTAAGGCTTAGGATAGCAGTTCTCAAAGTATAGTCTAGGGAGTTCTAGGATTCCCCAGGACTAATTAAGGTGAAAACTATTTTCATAATAATATTAATACATTATTATACTAATATGAGATTCTCTCATGAGTATACACTTGAGTTTTCCAGAAACTATGTGACATGTCACGATGTCACTATTCTTACGGATATTGGAAAGTATGCTTCTATATTCTCTTGTTTCAAATTTTACTGTTTTAATTTCTATTAGAGTAAATTTTGATAGATATAACCCACAGAAACAAAAAAACTTTGGGATCCTCAGTAATTTGTAAGAGTTATACAAAGAGGTTCTAAGTCAGTTAACAGGGAACTGTTAGTCTGGGGAGATATGGCCTATTTATTCTATGACTTCAGATTAGCTCTGGCATATTTCTACTGAACAGATTACACACCCCCAAGACTGAGAAATGAAGGTTGCAAGTAGAGAGACGGAACATAGCTCTGAAAGGGTCTATGCCCTGTCATCTGTCACCTCCATTTATGAGTTCTGTCAATTTGAATGACAGTCTAACCCCAAACAGCCCTGAGGATATATCTGGCCAGTGTTTTCCTCTTCATTCACCATTCATCTTTTTCAAATTGAGATACAACCACTTCTTGTTCCTGAGATTTCTGGTGCACAAATGGGATCTATTCACCACCCAATGTTATGGTCCTAATTAAACTAAAACTATTTAAGAAGGAAGACCAGTTTATGTTTTACTGGTCAAGAGATGGAGGAGAACTCCCAGGTTGAGGGTATTTGGTCATTTACTTTCTGGCAGGTGCAGAAGCCTACACCATGGGTTGGAGGGACGAGGAGCAGCGGGGATCTGGCCCCTTGAAACTCAGCCCAGTGTCCTGGAATCATTGCAACCGACAAGCCTGCCATTGGCACTCAGCCCTGCCAGCACAGGGAGGTAAAATAAGATGGGAAAAGACAGGGGTCATTAGAATCTTAAGTTCAGAAGGCACTTCAAATTTGTCTAATAATGAGTGTAACACTTATCTTGTGAATGCATTACCCTTCATAATGACCAGCAAACAGTTGTACAGTGTGTGTGCTTAAACCCTCACTTGACAGGAAGCTCACTACCTCGTGAAATAACCCTCATTGTTGAACAACTTGATTTATTATGTCTGGCTAGAAGCGCTTGACCTCTCCTCCCATCACACACACACACACACACACACACACAAACTGTGCCTAATACCTGCTATTTCACTCAGACATCAATCCCTTCCAAAATCCATCCCTGACTCTTCTCTCCTCTGGTCTCTGTCTAGAGGATTGGAGATGCTCCCTAGTGCTCCCCCAGCACTTTGGCTTACCTTGACTCTGCACTTAGACCGAGTGTATTAGTTTCCCAGGGCTGCCGCAACACAGGACCACCACCTGGATGGCTTACAGCAACAGAGATTTAGTCTCTCACATTTCTGGAGGCTTGACGTATGAAATCAAGGTGTTGAGCAGGTTGTGTTCCCTTGAAAGTCTAGAAGGGAGAATCCTTCCCTGCCTCCTCCAACTTCTTATGGCTGTGGGTGTTTCTGGTCTTCCTCAGTTGCATCACTCCAGTCTCTGCTTCTGTCTTTTGTCTTTTCTCTTTTGTCTCTTATAAAGACACTGGTCATTGGATTTAGGGCCCACCAGGAAAATCCAGAATGATCTCACCTATAAATCCTTTACTTAATACATTTGCAAAGACCCTTTCTCTAAATAAAGTAACATTCCCCGGTTCTAAGGGTTAGGCTAAGGAGAATTTTTGGTGCTACCATTCAACCCATTATATAAGGTGTGGTGAAATGACACCCTTGGGTCAAATTTTGCCCTTCCCTGCATGACATTGTACACATTTGGACATTCCACTTCAGTATCTGGATTTCTAGCTTCTTTGGAAAAGGAGAGGATCTGGCCACACTGGGACTGTCTTCCCAATGGCATCAACTGGGACTTGCATAGGGGGTTGCACTCAGCGGGTGTCTGTGTTTTCTGGTTCACCCTAACCCTACCTCTTCCCAGTCCACCTCACTCACTTGAACCTGACCTGACCTGTCAGCTCCCCATAAGCATTTGATTTTGTGACCCTTAATTTTGACTCTGTTAATTTTGCCCCAACCAGATATTAAGCTGTCTTATTTGACTTGGCATTTTTAAGATCCAGGACAGAGCCTGACACAGAGTAATTGCTCAAAAACAGTTGTTGGACTAAAGAATATAGAACTCGGGGCGCCTGGGTGGCTCAGTGGGTTAAAGCCTCTGCCTTTGGCTCTGGTCATGATCTCAGGGTCCTGGGATCGAGCCCCACATCAGGCTCTCTGCACAAAAGGGAGCCTGCTTCCTCCTCTCTCTCTCTCTCTGCCTGCTTCTCTGCCTACTTGTGATCTCTGTCTATCAAATAAATAAATAAAATCTTAAAAAAAAAAAAAAAAGAATGTAGAACTCACACTGAACTGAAAGGTGTTTCCCTCTAATTCCTACCTGCAAATAGATCTTGTTCTTGTATTCAGAGCCACAGAGCATAGGACCTTTCTTCCTTATGAACATGTTTTACATTTTAAAAATATATGACATGGAGAGGACACCCACATTTGCACTGACAGATCTCTATTAACAAAAAGGGGTGTTTCAGTTAGCATTTATGAGTAATAGGGCCTGAAAAATAGTGGCTAAGTCAAGATAGGCATTATTTCTCTACAATGAAAAAGAAATCTGCAAGTATGTGGGCAGGCGTGGCATGATGGCCTCTTTGTTTGTTGTCTTCCACAGGTTGCTTCCATTCCTGGACATTCTCTCTCCAGATATCTCTTCTTCCTCATTCTCCCTTCCTGCTCTTTCTCGGGCACTGGTTACACATATGCTAGACACTCTCACTCTGTCCCTCAGGTTTCAGAGGTTCTTTTCTCTACTTCCCATGCTTTTTTCCTTGGGGGCATCTGTCTGAATATTTCCTTTAGACATTCTGGTTCGCAGTTTCGCTTATGATTATGTCTGCCCTGCTCTCAAAGCCCCGTCTGCTGAGTTCTGAATTTTGATTACTTTATTTTTTCGATTTCCATTATTTCCCTTTAAAACTTCTTTGCACTTTCCAGTCCATCTGCTGACATTTCCCATCTTGTTATCTCATTTTTTAAACATATTAATCACATTTTTTATAATTCTTGTCTAACTCAAATACCTGTTTCATTTATGGGTCCATTTATATTGACTATATTTTCTCTTACTTTAGTCATGTTGCCCTTGTCTTGTGGTATGCTTGGTAAATTGTTACTGCATGTCAGATATTATAGCTGAAAGGGATAGAATTAATTTTAGGTCCAAACATGATGAACTCTTCCTCCAAAGAGGATTTACTTTTATTTCTGGTAGGCAGTTAGGGTAGGACTACCTTGTAAGTCTACCTTATTCTAATTAGGACTGAGCTAATTTGAAGGTGTACTCCCATTTTTATAAGGACCAACCTGTCATACCACTTCTCGATAGGGCACTATGGGGTCCCAGATAAAGCTTGGATGTTTGCCATGGCCTCTCCTGTTTGATGGGTCTGGACTCCAATTTTTGGCCATGGCCTTCAGCCTGGTGAGACTGTTGAAAGCTCTCTTCAGCTCTCAGTATCTCAGCCAATGCTTTATGCTGCTTTTTAGTCCTAAATTATCATATTGGGATTGACAAATGCCTTAGTGAAGAAAGAAGCAGTGACTTTGGGGCTCACTTGACTTCTCTTCTCTAAGAATGTCATGAATATGGTGGGCGAGCCTTGCAGGGGATAGAAGAGAAGATTCCTCAAGGGGCTTCATACCCTCTGTGTGGGAGGTAGGAGAGCTTACTAAGCATATCCTAGCATCCATGACCTTTTTCAGTGCTACCAGATGCCCCTGCTTAAAGATAGTGCCTTTGTGCTTCTTACTCTTGACCTTGGGAAGAATCCAGCAGAGAGACCAGAGATATCAGGGGTGGCAAGGGCTCTGAAAGGCTTTGGAACTCCAGTATCTCTGACAGAAGAGGGCACAGCAGCCCTCCCACCCCTGCTGTTGGGTCTTTGGAATCCCTACCACCTTGACTGTTCCTGAAACCATCAACTAGATATTATGTCAAAAGATAAAAATAAAAAACTAAATCAGCTTGTCTGGTTGTTCTCAGTAGGAAGATTAGTCTGCTAAAACTAGGTGCTTATACCAGAAGTGGAAGGAATTTAAATTTGAAAGCCACCTCATGATCTTAAATGGCCCTAAGTAGGGCCATGGGCCACTCAGTTTATGTCCAAGGTCTCCAACGGGAGTGGGGGGGGCGTTGGGGGGGTGGTCAAATGAGGACCTCCCCTCCCCTTAGGGAGCTGTCAAGAAAGTATCACACACAGCACACTGTTTGCCTCCGACTGGCCAAAACTTAATCGTGTGGCCACATGGAGATGTGAGGGAGGCTGAGAAATGTAGTCTATTGACAGAGTAGGTAGCTGTGCTGTAAGAAATCAGACTTTTGTTATTAAGGAAAAAGGATAGAAAGTACAGTGAAGGTAAACCATTAGCACTCACTGCCCACAGGAATGTTCCAAAAATGTCCTTTGTGAGAAATTTCATAACTGGGCTGAGAGGTAACATAAGAGCTATAAGAATGAGTTGTAGGGGGGCAAGTGCAGTGTGAAAATGTACTAAATTATTAAAGAGTGATATAAAACATATCTGATTAGCATAAGACAAAAATACATCTCAGGGAAGAGAAAGGAAAGATGACCCTATGTAGAGGGATTGCAAATCCACAAGCCTATAACCATCAGGCAGATGATCACAATGAGTCACATGGGTGTAGGGCGGCAAAGGATCCGTTCTTCATGGTGGTCACTGAGGGGAGCTCCAGAGGGACTCCTCTCCCCCAGTGGGTGTTCTGCCACAGTCTAATGTCTCAGACCCTGGAGGCTGGGTCTTGACTTGGCAATAGACATGACTAATAAGTGGCAAAACCCAGTCTGGACATCAATATGATTTCTTAAAGAGCTGTCTTTGGAGCGCAAACGAGACCTTCTAGATCCCCACCCTGCCACTTACCCTCCACCACTGGGCAAGCCATTTGATCCTTTGGAGCCTCGTTTTCCATAACAGAAAGAAAGAAATGTTTACCCTCAAGGGCTCATTGTGAGGCTCCAAGGAGTGGACCTGTCGCAGGTCGTCAGGAAGTCTGTCCCCATGTTCGCTCCCATGGATAGACTGTATGGCGGGCACACGCCACTGACCTGCCTGGGAGGGCATTCATTGCTCATTCATTGTTCGGGCGAGTGAGAGTCACCTGTCAGGTGCTGTCAATCATACGCAACCAGGCGCAAGCTTAGGGAGGCAAACCCGGTGGTCTGGGCCCCGATAAGTCTTCTTTGTTTTACCCTCCTGCTTATGACTTCTCTTGGCTGGTTCCCAAATCTTCAGTATTAGATTGGATAATCCCACTTTTAATAATGCTCAGGATATTTGCCTCCCTCGGGGGACTGCGATCACAGCAGTGGAGGGTATTAAAATGGAGCTGAATGCCACGCAGAGCACTTAGCCTTTAAGCTGTGTGTATGTGGGCATGGCGTTTTGCATGTGCACACACAAGGGATTCGCCTCTGTGTGTGTGTGTGTGTGTGTGTGTGTGTGTCTGTGTGCGTGGATTCTCTTAGTCTTCTGAGATTTTTGTCAACAATATATTACATGGAACACCCAGTTCATTCTCAGCCTTAAAGCACTACCGAATCAGCTCAAAACTCAGATTTTCTAAATCACTGAGGTTATTAACTTCCAAATTCTGTGTTTTTATTTCTCCTCAATGGTACTTGCACAGCATTAGCCTTGAGGGCATAGTAACACCTCATGAGACCCCAGAAACATTAAGTTAATACATCGTTGAATTTACTCAAAGTTATTTGAATTGTGACCAGTATTTAAAACTTAGCATAAATCGAGTAGTAATCATGGACATGATTTGCTCCCATTTATAGTAATATGTTTGGGGGGCTGTGTTTTTTACCCCCTTCCCCTGACTCTTCCAGTAATCAAGAGGCCACACTGAAAAATAATTGGTAGAGAACAGAGAAAAGAAATATACAGAGTTACTAATATACACCAGGGTTTAAGCTGACATGAAATTTTATCTTAATTATCGGACAAATTTGTACTCCCACTATCTAATTCAATTTGCATGCATCGGTAGACACTTATTAAAGGTAATATTACATCTGTCATTTTAAGACTGGTGAGAATTTTATCATATGAGCTGCATGAAACAGCCACTCTATTATGTACAGAACTCTTTTGTATGGCTTAAAATAACTAGCATTGCATCCTAATTAAGTATTTTTTGTAATTGTCTTCGGGGCAGTCATAGTCTTGTCCATTACGTGTCCGTCTTGTAAGTTATTTGGACACAGAATTGAAGTTGCAGGAATGTACTTCTCCTCCCCTCTGCTTCCTCATTCTGGGTGAAAAATGAGAGCTTTGCTAATAAAATGTAAACTGGAATCAAATGTTCAAATAAGGTTTTATGAGAAGCGTGCAATGCATAAACCCGTCTTAGAATTCTCGGCTGGATTTAGAATTCTGCTGTATACAAATACGTCAGGCTGCTAAGGCATTAGCGGTTGAATACATCAGGGCTGTTTTTGAGATGAGTTTATTAGATTTGTACTTTGTGTGAAATGAATTGGTGGAGTGCTAATAGAGCATCATCAATTCAGGATAACAATGGCAGCTTCAGAGCAGAGAAAGCCCTGAGATGCCATTAGATGTTGATATGATACTTTCCAAACAGACCCCAAAATCAGCTCACAGATTCTGCTCTGAGCTTCAGGCCTTGGGTGAGGTTTGAGATAAAAATCCAGTGGCACAAAGCACACATTTATTGTACCTTTGCTGCCCCCGCTACAGCCATCTTGGTTTTGGAGCTCTTTTGTCCCACCCACTGAAGAGAGTGAAAGAAATGAAATTCATAAATTTCAGGGATGAAAATAATCGTTGGCATGCAAGGAGAGAAGAGGGGGAAGTCCAGTAGGGCAAGTGTACCCGGACCGGAACTGCCAGAGAGAGGCTCTTGGGAATGGGCGGGGTGGGGGACATAGGATGGTGGTCCCTTTCTCCCTATCTGCCTGTTTTCCTGGGGACCCCAATCCTCCTGGAAATGGAAAAATCAAGCATTGAAGCTTTTAACTTGCTTGTCCCGGGCCCACAGGTACATCTGACATGCTCACAGACACCTTTCCTGCTTGGTAACAGGATATGGCTTTTTGGGTCCTATCTTTAAAAAAAGAAACAAAGAACACTTTTGTCTGTGACCAGACAAGAGCTCCCACAGAGTTCAAACCAGACCTCACCCACTTACAAAATTGTCAGAGCGTTTGCTTGGTCACAATGCTTTCTTCTTAAATGGGGACTTTTTGTTGTTGTTGTTGTTAATTTAACCAAGACATTTTATCATAGGATTTTTTCCTATTTTCTTATTTTATTTATTATTATTATTATTATTATTTTTTTACTGAGACAGAGCCCAACCTTCCACTGCTTTCTAGGGATGAACAATTTAAGTTGCATTAAATTATGAAAGTGGTTTTCTTGTTTCTTTCATCGTTTTACAACACCTCGCATCTCTAACTGGATGCACTTGGCCTTTGAGAAGGGTCCCCCTGTTTTAAACCATCTCAAAAGTAAAATATTCTTACACCTCTTCCATGCCTTTTCTTTTATTCTCCAACAGCCATACCCTTGCTGTCCTTCACTCCCCAGATACAAATACGTAGCAGTGCGTCTTCTGGGTCTCGGAGTGGAGGGGAGGGGAGGGAAGGCTCTATTCTCCCTCACCACCATCCAGGAGCAGCGGATGAATAATTCATGGTGCCCACACGCAGGTCTTCTCTGAGACTTCTCTGGAACATGTCTGAGCCAGCGAAGGACCCGGGAACTTACAAACAGTCACAGTGTGCCGTGTCAAAGAACAGTCAATCAATCTCCAAAGAAATGTGAAGAGAACAGGTTTTTCATGCCTGTGCGTTGGGAGGGAGCCAAATGTGTGTTGCCATTTGATGGTAGAATCAGTGTACACCTGTTCTGACCAGCTGTCAACATAACCTGTGTCAGAGGCATGCGTCGCACCGGCAGCATCCGCACAGCGGGCCGTGTCTGTGTGACAGTCGGGACAGACAGCACCAGGAACTTGGGGACCGGGAGAGGGGGAGTTTGCAGAGCCATTGCGGGGACACAGATGTGTGAGGAGCGTGATAAAGGAAGGAAACATCTGAGGCAAGAAGCTCAAACAAAACAGCAAATGTCATTTGCATTATATAATTATGGCCAACCATTGAGTCCTTTGTAATAACACTCGGTAGGCCAATGTTAAACCTACAGTGACTGATAAAAAGGCCTCAGCTTGAAAAAAGGTCAGCGTGAATTAGTATATATTTGCTGATTAATTCAGAGCGTGCCTTCATCAATTTTATAGTCTGCAGCCCCAGGCTGGCTGGAGACAGCCGCCTAGGAAATTCAAATGCGCCCCATTCAGCGCAGACTAGCACTCGGACCTGCCAAGGTGCTTTGTGGAAAACTTCATCATGTGAACATGGACACGCGCTGGCATGCGGCAGGATGGACAGACAACTGGATCTGGGAATGTATGTGAAACAAGACATGTGCCCTGGGGACAGTGCTTGCCACCTGCCTGTGTGCACTGGACTGCGGCAGTTCTGCTGGAAGGATTCCTGCCTTTTTACCAAATCTCCATCATCAGGGCTGTTGACTGCAGTGTATGATGCCGTCTAGTCAGTGCTCAAAGGAAAAAGTAGCTGTGTGTATGTGTGTGTGTAAGAGACATGCAGAAGGATAAATATGCATTCAAGGAAAACATTTGTTAGCCTAAAACTATTTTCAAGTAAATACAGGGACACCTGGGTGGCACAGACAGTTGAGCGTCTGACTTCTGGTTTCAGTTCAGGTTCCAATCTCAAGGTCATAAGATTGAGCCCTGCATGGGACTCTGTGCTCTGTGGGGAGTCTGCTTAAACTTCTCCTTCCCTCTCCCACTCATGCTCTTTCTCCCTCTCAAACAGATACATAAATCTTTAAAAAAGATTATAAACATAGATTCTGCTTATAGAAATGCATGCTAATGAGCACCTGCTATGTGCAAGTTAATTTGTCAACTTAAATTCTCACTAATGCTCCACAATATACAACTATTATCTTCATGAAACAGCTTTCCCAGGATGGCATCATTATCGAACGGTGCCATTGGGATTTGACCACAAGTCTGACTACCGCCAAAAGCCCTTGCTTCCCACTTCACCCTCACTGTCTTTGCAATTGTTCATTACACCTGTTTTTGTATGCATTTGCCAAATCCCTTACCAGATGTTTGGTGTTGGGGACCCTCACATAGAGCACAGACCCTTTGCAGATTTCAAACACTTACCTCGGCCATTCTAATCAAGCACTTTCCCCTGTAGGCCGGAACTCCAGCCAGAAACTCCATCCCACCCAGATCTATGATTAAAAGGTCTTTTCTCCCACCTCCAAACCCATGTTTCCCCTCCTGGCCTCCACAAAGTGGCTTTTCTTTATACAAAGGCTGGAGACCTTACCCTTAGACTCTGGCTGATCTCCTCTGCCCCCGCCAATGGAGTCTTTAGATGAACCAAGCAGCAGTGAATTGCATTTCTGTTGCTCAATAAAACCAAGACTAGTACATCTCTTGGTTTTATTGAGCAACAGAGCCCTTCTCCATAATTAGGGAGGCCAGCCAATGTTTTGGGAGAAGTGCTGGCTGCAAGTCGGGGAAGGAGAAACAGATTACAGTGCATGGTTTTGGATGTTTGTCTGGGGGACTCAGACCCAAACTGGGGACTTCCTGTCTGCTTCATATTTTATGAGACCAAGACTGGGAGGTCCAGGTGGAGTTACCGAGTAGGTTGTGGTGTGATGGAAAGACACAAACCTAGAGGTCAGCACAGTTGCCCCCTCCACCATGTTCTACCTACTTCGAGCTTGCAGAACCATCTGCGTACATGTCAAACTAGGCCGGGCCTTCATTTTTCTTGGGTGAAGTGAGTGTTACATCACCAAAGTGTCTTCTGACTTAACCTTATACTATTAAAAATGATACCTTGCACTGTGATGCCTTCATGGTTTATGAAGTTCTCGTATATCTCGTATATATATATTACTCTAAAATATACTTGGAGGGCAAGAGGTGGGAAGATGAAGGATTGGATGCTGACCAGGGGTTTGTAGGCCCCTCCATACCTGTCCATCTGTGGGATAGCTCCTCAGACATGCAATTCACCCCTGTGGATGCGCTAGGCCTGGGCTGTCTCTGAAATGGGGTTTCCACCTGCCCCCTCTCCATCCTCTCAAGGGCAGTGTGGGTCTCAGCCCCAACCCCTGTGTCCTCCCCAAATTTACTTCTGAGCACCTGCTACCTTGTCAGCAGCAAAGCAAATGGGGCTCTGCATCACCTGACTTTACCCATTGCTCTAAGAATATAGCAAAAGGTCCTAAATATTCTACAAGATCCTACCAGTCTGGTTCCACCACCTCTGCTGACCTTCACTCAACACAGTCCTTTACTTCCACACATGAGTTACATTATGTCCTCATTCTGAAAAGCACTTGCCTCTCAGGGCCTAGAATATTCTCCATTTTGCTCCTTCTCTCCTTGTCTCTTACTCCTTTCTTGTCCAGGCTTGAATGTAACTTCCTTGAAACAGATTTCCCTGATGCCTTAGTTGGGTACAATGCTTGTTTTATATTCTCAGAGCTCTCTAGGATTTCTTTCTGTTAACACTTACCACAAGTTTGATGTATTACCGGTGTGGTTATTTGAACACTATTCACATTTGCAAAAATACTGACCTCTGCCCTGCTCAGTTGTATCTCCTCCCCCCCCCCGCCCCCCTCACATCTAAGGAAGAAACAGCACTTGCTAAGTGCTCAACAGACACTCCGGTTGACCTGGCTGAACTCCAGGGGAGAAGGGAACCGAGAAGGTGTGAACTGTTCTTCTGGGCAGGAGCTGTGTCTTTAGACCTCTTTGTCACCATGTCTAGAAAGGAGCTGGATACCCAGTAGGTGCTCACAAGTCCAGAAAGTCAGGAAGGTGGCAAGAGATGGATTCCAGCTGCGTCATGAAGTTCTGCAAATTTGTCATCAAGCCTCCCCTGAGGGAAATGCTGCAGAGCTGCTGACCCCAAAGCCTGCACCCAGAGAGTCCCAACCTCCAGCTTTCCAACCATCAGCTTTCCTGGCCATGGTCCTTTAAAGGTAGAAACCAAAATCAAGGTTGCAGTTCATTATAAGACCAACCATTATAACACCAAACAGTATTAACATTTCAATTTCTGTTTCCAAGCTATCAGGATTTTCCTGGAACCCCATTTGCACAGAAGTTCATAGGTTTCTATGAAATAGGCCCTGAAATAGAGCATAACCTGTTCCCATCTTCCAGCCCCCTGCTTGGGTGAACAGCCATCCTGTTTCCCTGAGACAGAGGGGTCACCCAGGAAATGGGACTTTCAGGGCCAAAACTAGGAGATCCCCAGGCCTACCTTAACAGATGCAGTGAGAACACAAAGACACAAGCTGGGTTGACAGGCAGGTTTATCCTGGTCTCCGTGTGGAGTTCCCCAAAAGCAAACCCACAAGAGAAGGACTCAGGTGCAGGCAGTTTTCTTGAAATGGGATTGTAGGACGCACATCTGAAGTGATGTGGATTATAAGAGAGATAAGGGCCGGAACCAGAAAGCTGGTTTCCATTTATGGGTAGCAGGAGGTTAGTCTTGCCAAAGGCCATCTGAAAAACCATTCAGTCTTAGAAATGTCCTACAAGAGGATGGAGCAGGAGGTGGTATATTAGATCAGTGACTTCAACACCTCATTGGTTAAAGGTTGTCCCCCTGCCATGACTTCCTCATCCTTGGGGCTACTTTTGCTCTAAGTTGGCATCATGCTGGGAATATCCTCTAGCAGGTGCCATAGGTGGGCAAAGATGTTATGGGTCACAGGGGTATGAAATGGGGCATCAACAGAATATCCAATGCCTAGGAAACCAGAAACAGATAAGTCCAAGTGGTGAACTTCAGTTATGGTCCAAGAAGGAGCCCAAGGGTTAGAGAAGTGGGATCCACTATAGACTCAAAAAGGAAGGTTGAAGCCAGTTAGTTTGGGAAACAGATCTTGACCAAAGGGAATGCTGGTCATGTGTATCTGCCAGGACTCAGTGCAGGAAACAGAATCTGTCTGACTGTTTTGAATGAAAAGATGTAGTTGCTTGCAAAACACTTGGAAGTAACTGCTAGAGGAGCAGATGTCGGGAACCACCACGAAACTACTGGTTTCAAGGTCACATCACCCTGACTTTGGCCCAGAGGTCACAAAGCTGGTGCTCCACTGCAGCCACCGCACCTGACTCTCACTGCCTTGGTGCTGCCGTGACCCCTGAAAGTTTGCATCCCTGCTCAGCCTCCCTTGCCACCAACAAGATGACTACCACCTGTGTGTTCCGAATTTCCCCTACATGCCTCAGATTTGCAGGACCTAACTTGTATACAGATTTCTAGCAGTCAGATATTCTGGACAAGGAAGATTATAGTTTTCCAAGTTTTTCAAGTAAAATGGGAGGAAAAATGGAAGTTGAGAGAGCCAATCCCAGCATTTACTAGCATTTACTAGACTGCTCACAACCTTGGGTGGGTGCTGCTGTCTTGAAGTGGTTTAATTACTCTCTAAGTGCAGCTGATGGAGATTCCCAAGAGAAACGGAGCAAGACCAAGGTTTTGTTCATTTTTTTTCCTCTAGCTCATGTTCTCGAACAGTCCATGCTGACCCATCACGATGAATGACATTTGGAGATTGCTAGAGTCCCATGTTAGCAGGAACCCCACTCTCATTGCCTCCAAACTGAGTCTGACTCTTTTAGCTGCTTCTAGAAATATAACAGGGGCCCTCCCCTGTGCTTCTGAGCTGTAAGCTCTAAGCTCACTTCATTCACTGTCTGTTTATCTTCTGGCTTCATCCTTCAGATGATGATCTCCTAACATCAGGGCTGTTCCTATGTTGTTTTTGAATGTCCTGCCAAATGGGCCAAAGAGGCATTAAATGGGTGTGGAATGAACATGCTTCCTGCCTAACCACGTGTTGGTGGCTTTGTGAAAGTTCGATTATCCAGCCAGCCTCTCTCTCCTGGTGCCACAAGTACCCTCACAAAGGTCAGAGGATGGGCCTCACACTGTGGCCACTCTAAGATAAGATGGCCTTGTTGACATGAAACTTTGGCCTCCTTCACAGGCTCTGTCCCACTGAGTTCACATATCTCCAGGTCCACAACCAGGCAAGTCTCCAAAGAAGCTTGCTGGGAAGCATCCTTCCCAGCTCAGAGCATAGAGATGTGGTTTTCCTTGGTACCGATCCACTGTATTTGGGAGCTAGGGCTACAGATCAAATCTGGGGATGCACTCAAAACCCCACTAGCTTCTTCTACCCCCGTCCCAACCCTCCGGGACATCTACTCACATGATCCATGGAGGATTCCCCTCACCAGTCACATCCCTGTCACTAGGAAACTATATTAAGAAAACAGAACAAAGCCACCCATCCATCCAGTGCTGTATAATTTTTTTCCAAATACTGATCCAGTTTTATTACCATCCCTTTTATCCAAAGCAAATAGAGCCACTGAATTTTTAAAAAATTTAAAAAAATTAAAAAAAATAAAAATAAAAGCTTTCCACCTGATTCCAAGCCACTATGCCCACCAACATGGGAAAAACATCTCTTTCAACTTCACTTTTTTTCTTCATGTGCTGTCTCCCTTTGCCTCTTGGGCAGGGGGTGGCGGGGGGAAGGAAAAAGAAAAGGGAGTAGTAAGAAAAAGTGAGTATCGAGTTATTTCTACACTTTGTAAACAGTTGAGTTATTTTCAAGTGAGATTGATGGAGCCAGAGTCCCATGTTATGATGTGGCCCGAGTTACTCATTTTGGCTCAGCTGGGGTCTGAATTGTTTATGTAATGGGCCTCTCCACTTCCATAGTGTCTGCAGAAGTCAAAAGCAGCCCAGATAAAGTTTTAACTAGACCACCATTGCCCTGCCTCCAGGGATTTTCATGTCTGGCCTGCCCCCTGGGTTGGCTTCAGCTATTTTGAGAATGGTCTTAACACCCCAAAAGCAAAGGCTGACCAATTGGTCTCCAGAATCCAGGGAGAAGAATTTTATCTATTGTATAGACACCTCTTTCTATAAAGTAGCCAACAGAAGACCCATCAGTAAGACTTCAGAAAGCCTTCATTGCCTTTTGGGGTACCTGGAATTGTACCTTTAAAATGTGTTACTTTGCATCTCAAAAATCCTCTTGTTCTTTAAGGAAATCTTATTAAGATGGGATTTCAAGTTCCCTTGAAAAGAGACCACATTCTTAGCTACTATTTAAAGAGTAAATTCTAGAATCTGGACAGGTAGGCAGGAAAGGAAGAGACAGGAAGGCCAAGAGGGAAAGCCCTGGAGAGGGCCTTTGTCCACTTTACGTCTTTGTTGAGAGCCACCTCTGCCAGGAGTCCATCCTGGGTCTGCTGTGTATGGTTGTTCAGGTTGTGGGCTGCTCAAATAATACTAAACATAGTGCTGAAATTCAACTCTGCCCTTTACTTACCAAGGTGATAAGGTTGGTGGGAGGCTGCAATAGCACAGACAAAGAGAGCCTTTTTCCAGTTCACCTAGAAATGCCATATGACAGAGATGTTAGTGGCCACCATGCATCAGACCTAGGCTGAGATGTGAAAACCTCCCTTTGGATACATATGCTGGGCCTCGACCTCTGTCCCTGCTAAATAGCGCGTCTGGAACTAGGAATAGAGACTTGGAGAGAGTCATCACAAATAGGTTCAGATATGTTTTTGCATGAGCTTGTGTGTGAGAGAGGTTTGCTTTGCTTGGTTCTCCAGATGGTGGATCATGGAATGGAATATAGAGCAAAGGTTCTGCAGGAGACAGAAGGAGATGAAGCCAATGAAGATGGAGAAGTTGATGAACAATAGACAGGACACCCACCTGTTGGTGCAAAAGACATGGACAAGATGAGCTCCACAGTACCTTCCAGATGCAGGTTCTGGTCTCCCCAGTGTGGTTGCCATGTCCACTTTTAATCTGTTCTTGATGGCAGAGGTGGACTTTACATCTTCTAAAATGCACTGGAAGGTCTATTCAAAGATGTAACCTCAACTGTGTCAGCACCAAGTTTAGACACACGAGTGGGTCTCCTTGAAAGCGCTGAAGTTTAAAAAAAAAAAAGATGAAGAGGAGGAAAAACACAGTTTTTCTGATGAAATGTCTTCTTTAGCATGAACAAGGCCAATACCCCAACAATAAAATAATGATTTAATAGCCTTGAAGTCAATCAGCTGAATACAATAACATTAATTAGCCTTTTATGCCCAACTCACAACTAATTCTGTTGTCTACTTATTTTTGTTCCAAAAGGATTGTTAATGAAATATTTAATATTTCACCAGGTTCCAGATTCATTTCCACACTGGCTGGTAATTTTCTCTTCTATAGCTTGAAATTGTACTCTCGATAATTTCACTTCAGAGTGTATCTACATCGTAGGATCACTGACTGCAGGAGGAAAGGCTCCTCAGTCTTTGACAATAGGATAATAGCTTCACTTTTAGCCAGTAGAGGAAGTCAAGAGCAAGAGAGTACAGATAATGTGAGTATAATTCATTATTCAAATCTGCAAGTGAAGCACTGAAAACAAAGAGAGAAGAGGAATAATGGTGTCATTATTTTTATTACTCTTGTTGGGTAAACCTAGCGTGAAACATTTAAGGAGACCGGGGTGAGCTTTGTGACTACACAGTGACAAATTGATTTTCGGAGCAATATTGATAAGAGGAAAGTAGAATAGACAGATTTTCTGTACAAGGTTTGCTTTCTTATTAGTGGTCCCATTAACTATGTTCTCCTTGCTGGATGCTTTCTGAAATTCCCCTTGTTTCTTATGTTTCTTATCCTTCGAGGTCCGTAGCAAGTAGCAACGGCTGGGAAGAAGTGAGGTGTGATTCCCTGGACTCCTGGGAGCCCAGAGCCCCTGTGCCTGGAGCTTGAATAACAAAGGCCGAGTCAGAAGGCTGCAGGTGGCTTTCCTTCAGAAACAAACGGACTTGAAGTCCAAAAAGGCATCCATAGACGAACAAGGCTGTTTGCAGACTCTGGAAACAAGAGTGTTGTAGATCTGTTTTAATCTCAGATTTTCAAAGTTCCCTCACCTTTAGCCATTTTAATGAATATTTCCCTTTAATCATTTCTCTTTCTGGCTTCTTTGCCACACAGAAACACATCCATCGACACTCCAGCAGGTTTTTCTAAGCTTTGTAAAGAAGCTGGAGACCTAGCTGGGTACATTTGGGATCATTTTCTGGGGATGGGTGCTGGAACCAGGTAGGGTAAAAGGTGAGGACCCTCAGCAAAGTTGCTGTAAGCAAGCCTGGGCTCTTGTAAGTGGGGCCTGAGGTTGCCAGATTTCTGTGATTCCAGGGTGACTGGAAAAGGTCTCCCTACCTCTTCTCCCCTCCAAGAATAGTTTATACTCCGAGGTACATGGTACCTGCAATTTCACTATTACAGGCTTATTCCTTTGGGTGTTTCTCTATAGTAAATGCTTTGGAAAGCCAAATAGCAATGAAAGAAGTAGTATGTTAACCTGTTGTTCACCAAAATGTTAACGGTCAATGACAACAGCTTCTGTCCTCCCCAGAGCCGCAGAGAGTCAGAGAAGCTACACAGTAGAGGGATTCGAGGGAGCTGGGAGGGATGAAAAATGCACAGGTAAGGGAGGACAGATGAAGAAAGGGAAGACAGAAGTGTGAAAAGCCGTGTTCTTATTACCTTGACATTAAGAGAAGCAGCTATTCTGTGGCTCACCCAAACCACTAAGACTGACTATGTAGACGATGCAAGAAATAAGAGTAGCAGAAGCATGAATAACCTATTCAAATTTTTGTGAGGGACTCACTAACTACGACAGGAGATGATCCAATTCACTGTAGAAAGCCAGCGTCATTAAACCCCAAGTAAGCCAGTAGATGCTTAATAAGGGCCCTGGCCTCAAGATGACTTCACTCATGTGACTGAACCTCAGTTGTCACCTTCTGCAAAATGGGCTTACAACAAGTCGCACATGCGCAGACTCATTCGTTCATTTATGCAGTTGGGGTATTGAGCACTCGCTACATCCAAATGCGATCATAGCAGCTGCCGATCCCAAGTGAAAAACAAAATTTGGCAAAACTCCTACCATCCTGGAGATTACTTTCTAGTGACAGTGTTCTTGAAAGGATGTCACGAGTAGTTAGGTACTACAATAATGTAAAATGGCATCATTTTGGGGAACTAGAAATCTTCTATCTTTAAAGATTTTATTTGCTTATTGGAGAGAGAGAGAGAGAGGTGGGGAGGAGCAGAGGGAGAGTGAAAGATTGAATCTCAAGCCAACTCTGTGCTGAGCGTGGGGCCCAATGGGGGGCTTGATCTCATGACCCTGAGATCATGACCGGAGCTGAAACCAAAAGTTCGTCACTCAACCAACTGAGACACCCAGGCACTCCTGGAAGTCTTCTATCTTTAAATTCTGTGTTTGTGTTCCAGGACAACAGAGAGCAAGTGTCACCCCTGGACAGAATCTTCCCCTTCAGATATTAGACAAAAACCCTCAGGCTGGTTCTGGCTTCTGCTTCTTTGTACCAAACACCCCGGGTTCCTTCAGCGGCCCTTCCTACAGCTCACCTTGTATAGCCTTCCCTTCCTTGTTAGACTCACCATGTCCCTTGCAGGGCGGGGCCCAGAGCAAAGCACAGGACTCCAGGACAGACCCTGGTGGAGACTGTGGCCCTTTCTGCCTATAATGCAGACTTCATAGTAGACTCAACACACATATTAGCCACCATTGTTTTTCCTTGGCACCAATGCCCATGTACCCACAGAACATTCAGGCCAATTGACAGAGGCATCAAGTTTGACAATAAGACTCCCAGCATCACCTTGAGTAGACAGAAACAGAGCTGGCATATGAAGGTGGCATGCATAATCCAGTAACTTCCATAATTTAATAGAGAAGTAACATTTCCCATTCTCATCACCAGAAAACAATCACCGTATGAATGCACTTCAGCTATTAATACTTATTCCTTGATGCATAAACAATCTCATTTAAAAATTCTCGTTCCCATAGATACTTATCTTCCACAAGGGGAAGCATGTGGGTGGGGGGGGAAGGCAAGGTAAGCGCGATACATCATGAACAGCTGAATTCCCAGCCAAACTCACAGCCTTAAGAATAAAAAACTGTTAATGAGTATCATCATAGTCAGTGCCCCAAATAGTGAGATACGGAATCCCATTCACTCTATCACGGCCATGACTGACATTTAATTATTCTCTATTTTTTGGTGCTTATAATTCCATTCTTATCATTCATTGTAAATCCTTTGGAACCCCTAGAAAAAGCGAGATCGAGTGACAAAACAAAGATAATGAAATCAGAGGCAGGAGAATAAAATTATATCTTGTAGGTAAAGCGATGATTCAGTAGAGCAAGTTATTTCATAAGGTTGTGGAAGATGGGGGAAGGACTCAAAATTAATGTAGCAGGCTCTCAGGAGAGTTGCAAGGGAATCCATGAGTTGGGAGCACACAATAGATGGGAAAGTAGGGTCCTGTGGGAAGAACAGCTGACTAAGCATTAACCTAGCCGCACTTCTGTCTAGTTGAGCTGTGTGACCTCAGGCATACATTTAACCCTCTCTGGGCTTCCCACTTTCTCCCCCTGTAAAATGCCATCACAAGCTTCATAGCATGATCATGAAACCTACAACAGCTATACAGATGAAAATATTGGACCTATTTCCTGGTACTAGAGGTAAAACAGAAAGCCTGTGAACAATGACAAAAGATGAGGGTATAGTCAATGGAACCCAGAAGGTCTAGGATTATGGATTCCCCTGCTCTCTCCCAGTGTTCCCTATAGGAGCCAAGTGTCCTTATCGACACACTGTCCCCACTGTCCTTGACTTGCCAGTAATACTGGGGAGCGAAGATCAATGTCCTAGCTTGGCCAGTGGGCCCTGCTGGGAAAAGTTGGAAGAGAAAATGATCCCACAAGTGGCTGTGGGATCCCCTGAGCCCAAGGAAACACATATTGAAAACTCACTGGTGTGGAGGTGACATGGTTACTATACCCAAGAAAGGAATAAGAATGGGTTGCCAACCAGGAAGAGGGTCAATTAAGGGCAGTTGAAGTGTGGAAGAAACCAAGGGATCAAAGATGTAAGAGCCAAGAGTGGGGAGTGATGGGTATAGGGGGCCTATGGGAGGCTAGTTTGGCTTTGCAAGTGGCTGGTTTTCAAAAGTTCCAGTCAAAGGGGTATATCAGCGGGTACCTCCCCTTAACAAAGGAGAGCTGCAACAAAGCCAGTTGCATTGGATACTTGGCAAGAAAGCTTACCTGTCTTCCTCTTTGCTAATCTTTCCTTCCTTTTCTTGCTGTGTTACTCTGCTCACAGAGGCAGGTTACATCTCTCTGGTTGCTGGCTTTTCTGTTTGGTGATAGATTGCAATTCAGTGTTTCTCTTCCAGGAAGACACCTTATCCTTCTGCTCACGTGGCAGCCACGAGAAGGCTCCTGTCACATCTCTGACTTCAGAAAGCATAATTAACCCACGGCCCCACTGCTGTGCTCTGAACCCAGCATTACGTTCATGCCGCCACTGTTCTTTCCACAGCCCTCCCCTGCCTCAGCCAATAACGAGCATGGCAGGGATACTGAGGCAGGCCGCTTCCTGAGAGACTGAGGCAAGTATGGTGTGGCACTCCTTGAAAGCCTTGTCAAACATCCCTTAGAACTGCCCCACAGCCTGAAATGCTTCTGCCAGCATTCTGTCCTTCCTTCCTTCCCTCTCACCTTCACTGGAGGTCAGGTCAACATCTGGCAGTTCTTCCATACTCCCTCTCCCCACTCCCTCCATCACTGCCCCTCAAGCATTTCTTGCACATCCCATCCCATCTTGATGTCTGCTCCAAATTTGAACAAGTCCCCCAAAGGAAGAGTTCCAAGAATGGATCTGAGTCCCACTCACAGCCTGAGAAATGCTCCCTCACATACACTCTTGCTCAAGTCCAGAACACAACATCACACATCTCTTCTTTTTTAGGAAAAATTTCCACGTTCTCTCGAAGCAGAAAGGTTCTCGCAATGGTGGAAGATGAAGTTCAACTGTAAGGAACAATGAAGGCCTCTAACCTGCTAGTTGGTTTCCTCCTCTTTCCTTTTTGTCTTCTTCTTCCTCCCTTTCCCATCTGCTCATTTTAGTCCTAAAGCTGTTAGGTAGGGCAGAACAAGGTAGGTGTTCATGCTGTGGCTCAGGATAGGGAGAGCCACAGAGGATCAGAGTGGGAGCAAGAGCCCAGCATAATAAGGACATCCATGACAGGGAGTGTCATCCTGAGTGGGGAGTCCCAGCCCAAGAGGACCAGAGAGGGCCACTAATGGATGGGTGGCCTGAGTGAGGTGGGGAGGGACTTCCTCAGAGGGGAGAGGATGCAGTGAAGGAGCCCCCTGTGGGAGGCCAGGCATAAGGTGTCAAAGCCAGAATGAATTTGGAGGGGATCTGTGAGCACAGAGGGTGGCGGTCAAGATCAGACAAGCATTATATATAGGAAGCCTGAACAAATAAACAAATATATTTAGGATAATAGGATCTAAGGTTCTTATTGTCAGAAAAGGAAGTTAAAAATACAGGAGAAGAAAAAAAAATACAGGAAGAGAGAAAACCTCACTCACCCTTGTGCTGGATTGCAATTGAAAGCACATTGTGAACGCACCACTTTCAATATGTATGGACAGATCTGGAAATAAATAGAAGTGTTCATGTGTGCATGTGTGCATGTGTGTGTGTGTGTCTGTGTGTGTATAAATATTGTTCTCCCCTAAAAGAAACCAGGGCTTCTTGAGGAAGTGACTGAATCCAGGACCAAGACAGGGGAAGTATAAGGTAAGCTGGGAACATTCGCCGTACCAGAGAGCGAGAAGGCTGAAAGAGTAGAAAAGGGTGTGGAAAGGGCTCCCGTTAGCCAAATCAGGACAAAATAAAGAATGACTGTCATGTAATATAACCTATGGGTTAAAACAGAAAAAACATAACAAGACATACCCAAAAATGAGTACAGTGTAAGTCTGATACGCCCTCACGCAGTTTCAAATCCCTCCTAGCAAAATACTAATTTGTTTCAAAATCCCTCCTAACAAAATGCTAATTTGTTATAAAGAGAAAGTCACTTTGAAGTGGGAAAGGCAAAGAGCTGCCACTTGAAGTGAGTGAGCAAAGTGAACATGGGCAGAAATGGGACAAAGAAAACCCATGTGCCCCCACTAGGAGGCAGTGAGAAGACCCAGTATCCCTTGCGGGGTGTTCCTGCCAAAGGTGTGTACTCGGAATCTTATCACTGGAGAAACCCCAACTGAGGAGCTCTCCAGGAAGTGAGGGGTCTGTAACCTTCACTCAAGGGACACCTGAAGGACTCTTCCAAATAGGACACTCAAGAGACAGCACACTTCTCTCTCTCCCTCTCTCCCTCTCTCTCTCTCTGTCTTCTCCCGCTTGCGTGCTCTCTAAGTAAATAAATAAAATCTCTAAATAAAGAAAAGAGAGAGAGAGAGAGAGAACACACTGAAAGCAGTGGTCCCTTTCAGCCTGGCCCTGTTGGCTACGAACGACATTATTGAGATGATTGGTGAGATTCAAAAAGTCTGATGATTTTTAGTTATTGGATCTGGAAGGTTGTACTGTGGTTTCGTGGGAAAAGGTGCTGGCTCGTAGGAAATGAGCACCGATGTATTCAGAGACAACAGAGGACTGAATCAGTAACCGACTCTCACATGGGTCAGAAGTATGTTCTTTGGGCACTACTGTACTCTTCTGGAACTGTGTGATTATTTCAACATGTAAAGATATTTTTTTTAAATGCCAGCTGATGGAGGTGCCTGGGGGCTCAGTTGGTTCAGCATCTGCCTTCAGCCCAGGTCATGATCTCGGGGTCCTGGGATTGAGCCCCACATTGGACTCCCTGCTCAGCGGGGAGTCTGCTTCTCCCTTTTCCTCTCCCCCTCCACCCACGCTCTTGTGCTCTATCTCTCTCAAATAAATAAATAAAGTCTTTTTAAAAAATTTTAAAAAATAAAATGCTAGCTGACGTATTGTAGGTGGGAGTGAAAATTGACACAAACTTTCGAGAAGACAACTAAATGAATCATCTAAATTTCAAATACACATTCCCTTGGACTGTTGGTTCTACTGAAATACTCTCATTTGAGAAGCCAGACACGTATACAGATACGTGTCTGTATCTGTATATCCTTTGCAGTGTAAAGTGTAATCAGTAACAAAGAGATCAGAAACGATCCAAATATCCATTGATGAAAGACTAGCTAGAGAAATTATGGTGCACTCAAGTGACGGAATGCTACACAATCTTAGAAAATAATTTTTAGAGTGAGCCACATTCCAAATAAATTGCTAAGTGAAGTGTATGTGCGTGTATGTGCAAGTGTGTGTGTGTGTGTGTGTGTGTGTGTGTGTGTACATAAAAGTATCTCTGGAAAGATATCCTAGAAACTGTTGAGAGTGGTGATTAGAAGAAGAGGGGTTATATACTTATATATTGTTTGTGTATCTTTTTACCATACTCATTTTGATCTTTTGAAAATGGCACCTCAGTTGTAAAAAAATTTGTTTAAAAAATCTTCAAAGAGAGAAAAGTATCTACAGTTAAGTGTTTGCCAGACTTCTTAGTTATCCTGCTCTGCTCCAATTCTCTGTCCCCACGCATACCACTACTGCCCCATTTCGCATCCATGACGGACATGGTTAACTGATCCCAGCCCTCATTGCCACTGAGCCCAGATATGGACATATCCTTCTTAGCTCAGGCAGCCTAGCAACTACTATGTATCCATAAGTTTGGTAAGAAAGGAGAAAGCTTTTCCATCCCTGTCCATCGAGGGAGCACTGAACCAAAGGGAAGTCTTTGGAAGTTACTGTCTCTTCCAAGGTCTACTGGAGGCTCTGGCCTCCAGTAAGCAAACTGTCAAAACACTGGACCCAGTCTGGCCATTCACAGTCTAGCCTAGCCTGCTCACCGATGCCTACCTGTCTGCTCCCTCTGGAGTGGTGCCAGTCCATTCTAGAGAGCCTGTAAGTATGGTAAGTTCTCAGCAATGGCTTCAACCAACAGAGCCACTTACTTCTGCTACTTCAATGTGCTCTTGAACCAGGGTCTGGGAGGGGATGTGAGATTATGCACCTCCCACAGGCTTTCAGCTGATTCCTCCCGTCGGGTCCTGGGACCACACTTTGAATAGCAGGCCTCAGAGCAGTGGTTCTGAAACGTTAGCTGCAATCAGAACCACCTGGAAGGTTCCATAAAACACAAATTACAGAACCCACCCCCAGAGTGACTCATTCAGTTGGTCTGAGATGGGGCCCGAGAATTTGCACTCTTCACAAGTTCCCAAGTGGTCTGGAACAGAAGGGTGCTGTTCTCAAACATCTTGGAGAAAGTTCCTCCAGCAGCACTCATGGTCTATCCTCCAGGAAGCCTGTAGAATGAAAACAGCAGAGGACTCAGTAGCATTAGACACACGTGATTGCAAACCTTCGTCTGTCACACTAAGAATGTTCCCTCAGGAAAGCCACTTAACTGTTCTGAGCCTCTGAGCCACTATCTGTGAAATGGGTCCAGCAGTGCCTCACCTCACAGAGCTGATGTCAGGACACAGGGAGCAAATTCAAGTAAAGGGCTTAGCAAAGTGCCTGGCATATTTTAGTTCCCTTCCCCCCTTGGCCTTGGGGCAGGCGTCCCACCATCTCAAGCGTCTGTAGGAATATTGGCTAAATCCCTTATATGAGTTCAGTGCCCCCAGGCAGACCTCCAATCTAGAGCCTCCTCACAGTTAATATTTACAGTTGTCCTTGGTGCTAACGTGGCAACAGCAGCCAAGATTTCCCCTCAGAGTCATCCCATTGCCCCAAACCAGTGCTGCGCCCATGAAGTGGTCTCCAGCTTTCTCCAGAATTTAGATAAGGGTATTTCCAAGTAACTGAGCCTTTACCCTCTAAGAACCACAGCTTGAATCTCCAACCAGCTGTCTCCCCAGTTCACTCTGTGTGTTATCAAGCTTCCCAGGGAAACTACGCGCTTCCACGCTCCCTGCAGTAGAGGCAACATGACATCAGTTATATTTGCCAACATGACTCAGGATCATTACTGGAACATCAATTAGTGGGTCTAATGGAACCGCTCTGACAGTCTTCTTACTCTCGGATCCACTAGCCCCATGAGTGCTCTTTATTTCATGGTCTCCTTAGGTCAGTTTCTCCCTCGGATCTCAGATTTGACAACCTGTGTTTTAAAACAAATATCTGATGGATCCCTGGCTCTCCTTCTTTACTAACTCATCTATGCTAACTTGGAGACAAGTCTTTAACTGTCTTGGATTCCTTGGGTTTCACATGCACTTGACTCCTGCCACAGAGAGAGGGGAGCTATTGCTAGATGGTGGGAGAATATGTCCTCCCACGATCCACAATCCCAATCTGCAAGCACTCTTGGATTCTTGCTCCAGGATGCTTTTCACTCTTTTCATTCCTACAAGCTTGGTCTCAGTCACCTAGTACTGCTTTCACAAACACCTGCCTCCAAGGGTCACCTTCCTGCTCCAGGGTTTTCTCCTGCTTGCTGTTAACAGCACATCGCCAAGCACGTTAGAACTGTGTGTAAACTAAGAATCAGTACGCTCTGAAAGGAGGGTTAGGCGGCTTTCCTAAGAAAAAAGCACGTGCATTTTGGTTTGGGTTCATGCCTGTCTGGATGGTCCCAAGGCCTGACTCCTTGCATCCACTCATAGGTTGCATAGCTCGTGTGCTAAAAAACTTACTCTCTAAGTATTAGTTAAAACATCATTGCAATACAGGTTATTTTTATTCCTCTAATCCCCTCACAAGGGAGAAATATACCCTCATCCTTAGAAGGGGTACAGATTAGCTATTCAAACCAAGCACATGAGAGATGCAGAAGAAGAAGTTCAAGGTAAAAATAAATGGCTTGCCGAAGATCTCACAACTATTTAGAGGAGATCCTAGACTCTCTCGTACAGCTCCCCATCCTCCTGCAGTTTCAGGACCCAGTCTGAAAACGGATACCCTGTGTGATTTGCACTATACCGTCCCACCAGACCTTAGAGGAACCAGGAATTACCTTCTCCATGTCTGGGAGATAGCAAAACAATCCAAAATTGGAAGGTAAGTTATCCAAAGTCAAATAGAAGTTGTGGGTCAGGACAGAGCTTGGAATCAGGGGTCCTGATTCCCAACCCTCTCCAATCTCCATACATCCTCGGTTCCTCTTTCCATCTCATCAACCGCTTCGCAGAGAGGGATTCTATATATTTGAGAAGGGAAAGCCAGGGGTGGAGCTGGTCAGGAAGTAGCAGATCTCTGGAAGAGCCTCTGGAGAAGGTCAAGACCGATCTGCCACTTCACTCACATCTTTGTCAAGAGCCAGACACTTTCTCAGTCCCTGAGGACTTGCTTGGCCATGGAAAATGATTCAAAGTAAAGGACCCAGGAGGCTTAGGACTTCACACAGTTCTGCTGATGGGTGCTGAGAAATTATCTTCTCCCCACGACAAAGCCAGAAATGAACAGGAGTCCATCAGTCCTCAAGGTCGACCTCCTCAAAACCCAGATTATTGCGGTAGCCTCCCCCTCTTGTCTGTCTGCCTCCCCTCTCTCTTCTCCAATTTACTGTCCATACTGCCATGAGAAATAAGCTTTCTAAATCATATGCTCAAAAATCTTCAAGAACATTTCGTTGCTTGTTTAAAAAAAATTTAAAAAGAGGCCAAACTTTCTATCAGGTACCAGAAGACATGCACATATGGAAGCCACCAGGCTTTTCATTCCTCAGTTGTCCTCTTTGTGTAGCTCACGCCAACCTCCTCTAGGAGAAGTCCCTCAAAGGCACTCCATGCTTTGTTACCTGGGACCCCTGAGCGGCGGTTTTCTCTGCTGCAACGTCTTCTCCGCTTCGAGCCAGAGCCCCAAATCCTACCGATGCTCCCAGATCAGGAAAAAATGCCCAGAAGCACTTGCTGCCTCTTCCAAATCCCTTCATATTTTTATCTGTCCCTCTTTCCAGACATTTATCACACTGTGTTCGGTATCACTGTTATTTATAGAAATGTCAGATCTCAACTTACAGACCATTCTTTTAAAAGTAAGATCCTCTTCTGCTTTATTTTTACATCCTTTGCAGGATATAGTGGTGCCCTAATCACAGGAGATTTATTGTGGCAGAATAAGAACTGTGTGGAATTTTCAGTCACAGGGGCTTGGATTCAAATCCTGTCCCTGCTCCCCACTAGTGGCTAGTTTACCCATGCCCGCCCTCTGTTTCCTCCTCCAAAGGAAGGTAACATCTCCTTTGCAGAGCTGTGAGGTGAGCTAGTGAGGAGTGAAGATATCTGACATAGGATTTGGGATAAATTATTAGATAATAAGTAAATGGGTCCATTAAATAATATTTGGGGGAGAGGAATGAATTATTTGGGAGAATGTGTGAGACAGAGACGCAGCTGCATTGGAGTTGACAATTGGGAGACCTCTTCTGATCAGTTTGAGAGAGCCTGAGGAATGGTGCCCTTCCCTTCGTCCTTTCTTACTCAAACAGGACAGCGTCCCCAGACAGGAAATCTTTGTCACCCTCGCCGCCTCTCTGTCCCGAAGCTGATCCTGTCTGTACTTCTTCTAGTTTGGGACAATGCCTTTGTGGTCCCCCTCCTTCCCCCAGGATCCTTTCCCTAAACCCCAGGCTTCGAGGGCTTAAATATGGCCCCCAGATGGCTCTGAGAAGGAGGGGGCGGCACCACCCCTCCATCCTTCTCCCGCCCGCCGCACCCACCGGGCCCAATGAGAAACAGGTGATTGCAGAGGGTACTGGGTGAGACTTTGATCTGCCTACTGCACAGAAGCCAGCTGAGCCAAGAAGGAGTAGTGTCAGATTTATTGCGGCCCTGAGAAGTACAGATATTAGGTTGGCTGTAGCTCACTGACCTCTTCAGGCTTTCCATTTTGGTCGGAGATTTATTCCCTCTTTGGCTTTTTTAATTCCCAGGGATCTGTGCTTTTAACATTTCTGCTCAAGCCCCCCCCCCCACCCCAATTCACAAGGACTTCCTGTTTGCGGAGACCACAGATAAAGAAGACACAAACCACAGAACACCAACACTATGTAATTTTTTTGTTCCCGACTCCTTAATTTCTCAGCCTTCCTAGGTGTTCTGTCAAGATGCAGTCTGAAAGTCTAGACCGAGAGATATCTATGATAGAAAATGTACATCAGTATTTCAAGTCCTCTGAATTTATTCTAGCCACTTGACAGTTGCTTGGAGATACAATCTCAATTTTTGCAATGGCCCCTTCAGCGAGATATTTATGGCAGATACAACTGTAATTATTTACCTGTAACAAAGTCCAGGTCTGTCTGCTTCAGGTGATTCGGGCAGCAGAGGGACAAGAAGAAAAGATTGATCTTCCTCTTGTCCAAAAGTTGACCTTTTGCCCTCAGGTCCCTGCCCCACGCCTTATAAAAATGCTGATGCACAGGGCACACGGGCCATGTCCCGACCTCTTACTGATACTGATGTTGAAATGGGCGGACCAAAAAAATAAACCCAGGCAGAATGGCCCGGCGAAAGGATGGATTTGGTGAGCTCCTTAAAGAGCTGGGGTGTGTTTCATTTTCCCTGTTTTCTGATTCCAATTTACAGGGGAATAAACTCCCCGGCAGTATTTAGAGCTTTGACTTTTTCCTGCAAACAGATGCAAATTAATACATGACAATGAGCATCGGCCCCCAGAATAGTCCCCTGCCGCGACCCTGCGAGGCTTCCGAAGCTGCAGTCCGGCAAAAGAGCTTCTTGCCAGCGGCATTTGGGTCCTCCTTGGCTGGTGATGTGTGTCTCTGGTCTTTCCAGTCCCGTTTTACTTTTACCAGAAAAGGTTTCCCAAAATCATTGCTCAGTTTAAGGACGGACACAGCTTTCAAAAAATGCTTTTGGAAAATCATAATCCATCTTTAAAAGGCAAGGGCTTGGCAACACGGACCACATCCAGAAGCCTGACCTGTGAATCCCGGGACAATTCCAAAGAGAAGGCAAAGAATTTTTTCTTTTTCTTCTTTTTTTTTTCTTCCTGAGCTAAAGCAGCGATGAGAGACTAAATGTATCGCCTGTCTCGGGGACTTTTCTGCAACACCAGCATCCACTTGAAAGAGTATAAAAATTCCTCTATGTGTGTAAAAACAAACAAACCAACCCATTTCAGCTACGTTTATTTATATCCTTAACTAGTGTGCTTTTGCCGTCCCTTGGCTCTTCTCCTGGCATTTACAATGGTTCAGAATCTTCTCGCCATCACACTGAGACGCCCGAGCTGCTGCATGGTTTCAACACGCAGACACAGCCCTCCAGCTTGCCTGTCTCAATGTGATGGTGAGAAAATTCTGCTGAATGTTTTTTTCCTTCTCAAAATACAACATGCACCCTGGAATGTTTGTGAATACCTCCAAAGGGAAAGCCAGCAAGGACCACCTAGAATCAAGTGATTGACTTCTTTCGGGGACTGTTTTCCCTAAGCTTCCAGTTAACAGATTTGCAATGAGGTGAATGTATCGGTTTTATTGGGCATTACAGGGCGCACACCTTTAGATCTTCTGGAAAAGTCTTTGTGCGAATCCCTTTCCACAGCTGTGCTTCTTCCCATTAAGTGGATGTCTGTCTGCCTTGCTTCATTGTTGTCAATTATTGATATTACTGCTTCTCCAATTTGTTACTATTTCTTCTTCCAGACTCTTCATACAGGAGCAGCCTGGAGAGTACAGAAGGGAGCACTCACTGTCTCCATCCAAGGGGACAGCGAGTATTCCCCGGATCAGCTCTAGATAAAGCCAAGGTCTGGGCCCTGGACAGGGCCTGTCGTGATAGGTGCTCTGTGGGGTCCTACTGTGGGGGGATCTGCCAGGCTTCTGCACTGCTGAGTCAGAGGTGCCCCTCACCATCCGGAGACAGAGGCTTCCCTTGGGTCCCACCGGGGAAACCAGCTTGGTTGACTCTTTCAGCCATAGGCGCTCCAAAGTCTTGCTCAGTCTCATGTCAGAACAAGATCCGAGTGGTTTTCTGCCCCTCCCCCTCAACTTTGGTGCCTCAGTGGGTTTATCCCAGCTCGCCGGCCCTTGCATCAGGGCCCAGGGACTGCTCCTGCCTTTCTAGAGAAAATCACGGCAGATCTCAGTCGTATATCACAGGCCCTGGGCTGGAACTCGAGCTGAAGAGGCACCTGGCCCCTTCTGCAGGCAAAACTAACCCCTACACCGCAACCACCCAGTACCATCGTTAGATCTCTGTTCCTTATAGCACGTATTCCAGAAGCTGGCCCAAGCTGAGCTTGTGTTGGTTAATATTATGGATGTATACAAACATGATTACACCGAAAGAAAAGGTAGTAATATTTATTGTTGTGAATGGAGAAACTATGCAGTGCCGGGTGCCGTGCCCAGTGAGGGAAACCAGCTTCTCCAAGACTGCACAGCAAGGGGGTCTCATTGCTGGATTTCAATCCCCATCAGCTGACATCAAAGCTCTTCACCACTCTGTCCAGGCCAGAAATCTTTGGAATTATCTAGACTTGTTTTACAGATGAGGAGCCCACGACCTTGAGAAGGAACGTTGGGTGCCGGTTGGTTCCAGGTTGTCGGTGACAAAATCGAGCTTCCAGTATCTGTTCAGGGCCGAGCACTTGGGAGCCACTGAAAATAAGAAGCAGTCTATAGATGGCGGGAGTCTAGGATGCCAGGAAGGGAGCAAACCCTGCATCAAATGAGCAACCATTTGTTCTCCTGGGCACTCAGGGTTTTCCACCGTGTTCTGCACGCTCCGGAGTCCCCTGCTTCCCCGGCCTGCACACATGCCAGCCTGTTTGTACTAGAACAGTGCGTTCCCATGAACTCCGGAAAGCAGGAAGCACTGCCAATTCACCCCAAGCAGGCGTTCCAAGCTGGCCTGGGGACCTGTCAGTCAGTGATCAATTTGCCCTTCACCGTCACTGCAGCCTTTAGGAGATTAGCCAGCCCGGGATAGGTGGATCTGGTTTCCAAGCTCAGATAGCCGGTGACTCGATGGAGCCTTGCTGGAGGGCGGGCCCGGAGAAGGGAGAAGCTACTACAGGCCTCAAAGCCCCAACAAACCCTCCCCCACCCCTGGCTGGGGCGGGCACCAGACAGTCAGACACCCTAGCTGAACTGATTTGGCACACTCGCGAGCAGCTGACGTTGCTCCCCATTTTCCACGGTGCGTCTTGAGAAGCTGAGAGCCTACGCCCTCCTGGGTGGCAGGGTGGTCACTCAGAGCTGATGGGCTTGCTATCCTTGTTAAGCCCTCAGGAAGTAGGAAGCACACGCCTTCATCTTGCTTGTACAGCCCATTTTTCCCAGAAGCTTTCATAGCCATTCCCTTCCAGAGATGCTCTGCTTACAAAAGCACCATCAGTATATTCGAGAAGGGATTTGGCCAATATGGCAGGAAGGACCCAGAGGGGAGATGAGTGCCTGTGCATCATGCCATCAGTTGGCCAAATGGGCACAGGGGCTGCCTTTCCTCCTCTTGGAGTGTTCTTTTTAGGAAAGCTTCCCCTCTTCAAGCTGTCCTGTTGTCTGTAGGATTATGCAGACACCCTGATTAAGATTCTTCAGTGGCTCCCTGTCACCTGCATGATTGCGTGTAAACTCCTTACCTGGGCATATGAGTGCTTTGTGACCGTTTCCCCCACCTTCAATTCCCTGAACACTCCAGGGGACTCAGTGTCTCTGTACTTTTGCATAACTTATTCCTTCCTTTTGTCATGACTTCCCTTCCTCTATCTACCTGGAGAACTCCTATTCATTCTTTAAAACCTCACCCAGGCGTTATGAGCTCCTCTCTGTCTATTTTTGAGGCAGGCTCCTTCTGGATCACTTCCTAACTTTGTACATCTGTGAGTTCAAAGCCCACATACGTAGAGGGCTCCCTCCCTGTCATTAGGCTGAAAGACTGGTCTTATGGTAACATTTGGAACCCAAAACATGGCACAGTGCCTGACACATAACACATACTAAATAACAGCTTGCATCCTTGGCCTGTAAAGAGGATTCCATTGGCACGAATCTTCTGAGGAGTTTGGCCCAGGAACTGGGGAAGGGAAATACTCTATCACGCATCTCTCCTTTGGGCCCAAGAGGCTTAGCATGGCATTGTTGTGGGGACGACAGGCTAGGACGGCGGCTGGCTCCTGGCAACTTGGAAGGCTTCTCTGACCTTCATTCCTGAGCTCTGAGATTACAAATGGCATCCCTTGTGGAGCAGCCTACGTCCTGGATGCACAGCCAGGCGCCCAAACCCATCCCCCAGCTGGGTCTGTCTCAGTCCACATTTGGCGCGATGTCGCTCCAGGTGCACATCAAACATGGCGGCCACAGTAGACGGACCAACCTTCATGGTCTGAACTTCCAGGCTGACGTGCTTCCTCCTGACCCGGAATCACTGCCCCTTTCGTAGATTCCTCCAGTTCTGCTCCTTGATTTGTGCCACCCATTGACAACCACTATCCGGTTCTACATGTGATTTCCATTCATTTTTTCTTTCCATTCTGCCTTTCTTTCAAACCTATCTCTCTCTCTAGGCCATGTAATCATGGACGATTTATGATCTTGTTTAAAGGGATAGCCCTGGGATAGACCTTTCCCAGTAGTACAGGCCAGGCTAGCCCACCCTCTGTATTTTCTCATCCCAGGGCAGCTTGGGCTGGGCATGGTCCAATCTAGCAAAAAGCTTAGAAACCATGCTCAAACTCTAAATTGAGGGGCTCCACAGCTATTACTTACAGCTTTGGAGACTGAACCCCAGCTCGGCCTTCCTCAAGCTCTTTTGGCCATCGTCCACCAACATCTAGGGATTAGTACAGCGAAACACCCCATTTGGGGTCTGGGTGTCTCAGATGTTTCCTGCTGCCCAGGGAAGATTTCCAGCCTGGGCGAAGGTCCACCAAGTCTGAGAAATTTGTCTGAATCCATCAAAGTCATATTGGGACATAAAACTCAAAACCTCTTTCCCCAGCAGGAAGGCCCCACTCTGCCAAGACAGCAGCATGCTCTGCCATCAGCAATAATTGCCAACAAGAATGGAAGAGCCATGGGAGATGAAAAAAAGATTTTAAATTGCTCAGCCACCCCAAATTGTTCGTGGTCATGATACGGGTGTCAGGGAGATGTGGGGATGAGACCTACCTAGCCATCCACCCACACTGTCCGAGTTCTAGAATTCTTGTTATCTTTCACCCACTGCATGCTGTCCCTGGGCTATTCCTTTCTCAGCCTCTCTAAAATTAACCCCTTTGTGTCCTTGGCCATTTTGCAAAGCCATTAAACAGTAGAAGGGCACCAGAAAAAGAAAGGGAAGAGAAGAAATATTTATATTTGTCATTGTATTGTTCTTGAGCTCCCAGGAGATATAGTCCTAGGTACTGTAGAATTATCTTGACCTATTTTATTTTATATTTTAAAGACTTTATTTATTTATTTGCGAGGGAGAGAGGGAGAGCACAAGCAAGGGGAGGAACAGAAGGAAAGAGAGAAGCAGACTCCCCACTGAGCAGGGAGCCCGATATGGGACTTGATCCCAGGACCCTGGGATCATGACCTGAGCCAAAGGCAGACACTCAACTCACCGAGTCATGCAGGCACCCCAATCTTGAGCCATTTAAAGTGGCTCAAAACATTGTTGTTGAAAGACATCTATTTCTTTGACAAAATATGGACACCGGGGACATGAACATTAAACCAATGTCATCCCTAGACAGGAAAACCCGTCTGAATCCATCATTGACTCTGCCTTGTGGTCTACCAGGGCTAAATGCTGGGGGTCGGGGTATGGGATGGAAGGAGGTGAACAAAAAGAAGTAGACCAAGGCCCATTTGACGAAGTCAGGGTCCATCTGGGAAGACAAACAAGAAAGTATGAAAAAGCCAACAATTATGGCATCAACAGGCATTTTGGAGTTCAATGGTCCGCACCCCAACAAGCTTTGTCGAAGAGGGGACACCCCTGGGTGGGCTGGGCCCTGAGCTCTGCAGGATCTGACTGAAGAGGGAAGAAAGACAGGGCCCCGGTACAAGCTATGGAATCAAGCTGCCAGGCCCATGAGGGATGCCAGAGAAGGCACTCAGTGAGGCCTCAGGCCTGATTATTCTGTCCTCTGTCTCTGGCCCCACTGGGGTGTTTGCCACGGACACTCTTCTCCCATGGCCAAGCTAGCCTCCGTGCTTTACCTCGTCTATTTGTTTATGTTTTGGTTGAATGAATCAATGAATGGGTGAAGGAGCAGACTCCTGATTGGTGAGTAGGCATTACGTAGGAATAGGAAAAAAGATGCCCCTGGCAGAGCCCCTATCCAGTCGACCACATGGTTGGTGAAGCAGGAACATTTCATGTAGGACCTAGGAGGGTCAGGACTGGGGGGCTGGGCAAGGCCCCCAACCTGGAAGACCTTATAGGCTTTGTTACATATTTTAGCCACTTCCAGGAAATACAGAAATATTTGCTGTGTTTTTATTTAGTGTATCACCTGTCTTTACAAATACCAACAAGAAGGTGGGATTTCCAAGTTGGTTTTGATGGGTGAGGGAGCAGGGAGCAGACAAGGATTTCCCTCTTTGAGCACAAATCCCAAGCAGTCCCCAAGTTTTGGCATTGGCGTTTCTCTGTGCCTTTGCACGATTCTCTAGAGGTAGAGCTAGTGTGTTCGGGAGGACACATCAGACTTAGAATTGGGCTTCCCTCCCTTCTCTCCCGCCACGTGACTCCGACCAGGGCTCTGTGGCCTGGTTTCCAGTCCCTGGCTCCCTCCTCGTAGTCTTTCTTCCTAGGAGGCAGGACAATACATCTGGACTCAGAGCATCTCTTTCAACCCAGTGGCTCTTGGCTGCCCTCAGTCCTGAAGTTCTCTCTGCAATTCCCCAGGCAGGGGGTGATGCCTGCTGGGGCTCCGGGGTAGGCTCATGGGTTTGCTGTCCAGTTTGGCGCTGATTTGCAATCTGCAAGTTAACGGACGCTCAGACTGCTGGCAGCTGGCTGAGTGAGAAGTGACTCTAAGATAAGAGAACCCCTCTCCAGTATTTACAACTGAGCCAGGAGAGGCCAGACAGCCTCCCAAGGCCTCAGCCAGGTCTGGAGCGGAGGAGTCAGCAGTGGGTGGGTGGTCCAGGGTCCTGGGGTGAGCGACACATCCCAGCCAGAGGCGGAGAGCCCTGCGCTCTCTTCCTGACTCCCACCAGAACTAGCGGTGTGACTCTGGGCAACTTATTTCCTCTTATCAAGGCTTTTTTGCCATGAAGTGGAGACAGTCATTTGAGCCTTGCTCTCAGCTCCAAATATCAGAAGATCAAATGAGATGGCATCTGGGAAGGGACAACATAGGAGTTTAAAGCTCCGTGAGAATGTGCTGGAGAACAAAGATGGACAGGGAAGGCTCCCTCTGAGGGGCTCTCCGGAAGACTGCCCACGTGGCACCGGGCCACTTACGAGGATTTCAAGAATTAGCCATCTTCAGGATGACATGTTTGGGCCAATGGATATTAAGACATGCATGAAATAAAACCTGCGATCTGTGGCCTTGATTGTTTAGATATGGCTAAGGTGCAAATGTAAATGAACGTGTTTCAAGCACTGATGTGGCAAATGTCGCAAAGATGCTCCCGAACTCCTGTGGTTTGGGGATCACAGGCTGGGGGCAGAGCTGGCGTCAGCGGTGGAGGGGGGTGCTTTCCATCTGCATTTCATTCAATCTTCCATCTCTGGCAGAAGCATTACTGTCGGCATTCCCTGGCTGGGTGGACCTCGCCCTTGCCGGTGAGCAAATGGGATTGGAGAAGGAAGGACCTCAGCTGGCCAGGTGTGCTGGGGTCGCACCCAGCTCCCCAAACCCCAGAGTGTGTGCTTCTCCCACTAAACCCAATTACCCTTGTCTTCCTTGTGGACATCTGCCCCATGGTCAGGTTCATGATGGACTCTTTTTTTTTTTAAAGATTTTATTTATTTATTTGACAGACAAAGATCACAAGTAGGCAGAGAAGCAGGCAGAGAAAGAGGAGGAATCAGGCTCCCTGCTAAGCAGAGAGCCCCATGATGGACTCTTATGTGCTCTCTTATGTAACCTTCACGGCAACCCTCGGAAGTGATGGGCAGGGGCACTGTTGTTATAATGACATCACAGATATGGAAGATTCTGGAAAAGAAAAGAAGGGAGGGAGGGAGAAAAGCAAGTCACACAGAGAGCTAGCGGCAAACCTAGGCCTCCGAGGCAGATCACTTGACCCTAAGGTCATTCCCAGTTGATCCAGTTTGGTTCTTGGGAGCTTTATTCATGCTGCTGGTTTCCCTCCTGGGAGCAGGGGCTGAGGGGGGATGTCTTAAAATTAGAGGACTAAAAAGGACACATTTAAGTCATTCCTTCTGGAAAAACAAATAACCAAAACCCACTGAAATAAAGTCAAGTTCTGGGGGAACGAAGGTGGGAGACAGTTTTGAGACTGGAGGTTGTTTAAGAATCCCAAATGGAAGGCAGCAGAATGTCGTGATGGGCAATGTGTCCCTGCAGACAGCTGAGAACCAGAAAAGTGTAGCCCAGAGCGAATCCTGCCTCAGGAGGCAGCTCACTGCAGAACGCAGGGATGTTACCTGCACCCAGGACCTCGTCATTCACATCCTAAGAATGGGTTTACTAATCCCACCAAGCAGAGATAAGACATGTGATTCTTTGATTAAACCTTTCTGTATTCCGGGTTTTATTTTTCTTCACCGTTCTCATAAATGCCTGACATATTACATAGTGAGTTTTTGATGTGTCTTTCCAGAACACAAGCAGCCTGAGAGCAGAGATGTTGCCCTAGGGAAGGCCCAGCCCCCGATCAATGACATCCAAGGTAGATCGTCAGTAAACACTTGTTGACTAATGGCCAGAAGGAATGATAAAGGAAGGAATGCTTGCCCTACATGGGTCAAGAAGGGATTCTGTCTCTTGCTCACTTACACATCCCAATATCCAGCACAGAGCCTCCAAGTAATAAGCTTTTAACAAAAGTCCATTAAACAAATGCAAATCAGAGAAATGCAATTATCATTAGGTTTCACTCATATGTGGACCATAAGGAATAGTGCAGAGGATAGGAGGGGGTTGGGAGGGGGGAGTGCAAACTGTGGAACCTGTGCAAACAGTGGAAACTGAATGGGCCAAAATCAGAGAGGGAGACAAACCGAAGGAAACTCTTGACTCCGGGGAAACAAACTGAGGGGTGTGGAAAGGGAGGTGTGTGGCAGGATGGGGTAACTGGGTGATGGGCATTAAGGAGGGTACCTGATATGAGGAGCCCTGGGTGACAGACTCAACTAATGAATCACTGAACATTAGATCAAAAACTAAGGATGTACTATACCTTGGCTAATCAAATTTAAATTAAAAACAACAACAGCAACAACAAATGCAAGATAGGGTAAAGCGTTTTGTAAACAGCAGGGGGCCAAAGGCAGGAAAGTGTAAGCTCTACAAATCTGAGAACCATATCCCACCAACTAGTCATCCCAAAAGGGAAAGGGAAATTGTAGCTGCCCACTCAACCCACTTGGTTGTGACTCCTGACTTCAGTCAACCGACTGGTTATCTTAAAAACAACTAGCACGGAATCCCTTAGTAAGAGTCACTCCTGAGGATGAATTCAGCTTCCAAATCAGTGTGCCTATGGAGACACAGACTCTAAGCCAAAGGACAAATTACAACGGTCTACCCAGAGCCCAAGGCCTGCCAAGAAAGGAACCAGCAAGGGCCCATTAGATCTCTAGAATGATCTCTGTGCTAATAATCTAAGCTACCATTAGTGACTTAAAGCAGAGAATGTTTTCAAATGTTAGAATGCATACGATTTTTATCTTGACATTATCCCTGTAATCACTGGTCCTGATTAAAGGCTTCTGCCCGCAAAGACGGATGGGCTCAAACACTAAGTATATGGTAATTGTTCACCTCTTAAACGCTGCTTCTCCCAACACATTCTTCCTCGCTCTTCCATTTAAAGACCAGCAATTGCTGTTCTTCAACTATTTGTCTTTGACTATGTGAAAAATACCAGAGTTGGGTTGGAGGGGAATGGTAACAAATAATAATAATTCTAACAACCTCCATTCTTCCTGACGAAGGAAGTTAACTAAGCAGTTAAGAGGGCTGTTATAATTTTTTGGGTTTTTTGTTTTTTGGTTTTTGGTTTTGTTTTTTTTTTTGCAATCAAGAGTCAAATATTTGAAAAAATGCCAAAACATGTTGGTGCTTGTTTCTCTATAAATATGCAGGACAAGATAGTCATCAGAAAGGAAACGTCAGGGTATCATTCACTTTGTTCCTCTTCCATCCGGCTAATGCCAAACAGGTTGGCATTCCCAGGGCACCCCTGTAGCATCCAATTCCCCAAGTTCCCCTCCCATCCCGACCTGGGTGTCATCTCCCTCAGCAGGCCAGCCCTCAGTGGTGTGACATACTTTCAAATCTTTTTGGGCTAGCTCTGATCTCAGGCTCATGTTTAAGAGCAAAGTGTGTTTTCCGAGAGCAACACGAGTTCCTTGTGATGGAGGGGGTGGGGAGGGTTTTCTCTAGGAGCAAATCTTGAACTTCAACAGCTCTCGCCCTATCAGCAGCATCTTAAAGAACCCCAGCCAACAGTGTCTATCTTTGTGTAAATCTAGATGTTCCTCTTTCAAGCTGGCCTAAAGCAAGACAAGTCTTACTTCAGGAAGCGTGATGTTCAAGGCCCCCCACAGTCCACCTGCAGGCTCGTGGCTGGCATTTCTCCAGCGAGAACCTACTGACTAATCACTCTTCCCCAACACTCCATTAGATCACCTGCCTCAGTGTCCTTGCTCCTTGGAATGGCCTCCCTCCGTCTCTCTGCTTGTCAGGGCTCTGCTTGCTCCCTGAAACCCTTGTAAATGCCATTGTCTACCCCAAGTGTTCCCCAGTAAGCCCAGTTGCAGGCAATCGGGCCTCATTTTTTCACTCCTGGGTCCACGCATGCACTCAGAACAGGGGGGCGGTTGCGGGGGGGCTTGTGTGTGAATCACCAGGCCCTGTGTCTGTCTGCTTTCCCCAACTGTGAGCTACAAGAGGCCGAAGATGGTGTTTTTGTTCCTGATATCCCAACACCTGGCACACAGTGGGGTTAGGGTTTGCTGGCTGAATCTGAATTCTGTTCTTGGTCCTAATGCTGCCTGTTAGAGCCTCAGGAAGATGGTATCTGTTTTCTTTCACCTGAAAGCCTTGTGACCTTCTTTTCCAAATACAACTCTCCCACTTTCTTCCACCTCTCCTGCCATGCCATTTCTGGCGGGGTAGTGGGTTATAAACAGGCCTGGATTCAAATCCAGACTCCCTAGCCACCTGTTCGTCATGTAACTTTATCAAGACACTAGCCAGAGCGCCCCTCACTGGGAAGTGTCTCCCGCACTTCAGAGGCTTCTGGCACGTGTGACCCTCCACCCCTTCCCTCTTCTGTTCACACCCAGGGGCCTCCTTTTCAGCCACTATTCTCTGGAAGGAGCCCTGGGCTCCCAAGGTGGCTGGAGAATTGGTAGGGCAGTCTGCTTCCGTGTCCCTTAGTGGTTACCTGGCACTGTTAGCCAGTCCTATTAGCTCAGGGAGAACTTGAGGTTCTAATCAAAGGCTTCCTTAAACATTGACAAACAAAGCTCACCAGCACCCAGCTGCCATTAAATGTTAGTGTTGGATGATGTCTTTTGAGTTGGGGGACTGACAGTTCTGATAAAACCAAAGATGAAGGGGAAAACGTGGCAGGTAGATAGCCCAAACTCACCCTGCCGGTGTGGGCACAGCCACTCACTCTGGAGAGGTGGCTTCCAGACCAGGCTCTGTAATTGAGGAGACTGTGGCCATGATCAGGTCACTTTGCCTCTCTGAGCCTCCACGTGCTAAGAGCCCCTGCCTCCTCTGACAACCGTAAGGGTTAATCCGTGCAAAGCACTTAGTACAGTGCCTGACTGGTAGAGGAGAGGAGAGCCAATAAGGTCATCGTAAGAAGTGAGACGAGTCAGTGGAAGACAGGGCAAGGCTTGCCATTGTGTCTTTCTGTGTTGAAGTCCCCATCACCCTCCCCAGAGTGCCCAGGCCAGACACCCAGACCATTCCTGACTTGTTTCTCTTCCCCTGGCCTCCATCTCCCCTGTACTCTACTCCAGAGGCCTTCAAGTTCTACTGGTTCTACCTCCCTAAGATCTGCCTAGCTTGCCTCCTTCCCTCAAGTCCACTGCCACCACCTGGGTTCAAAGCCAGAACCCTTTGTACTGGGATAACACACAGGGCCAGTGAACACCTCATCAGCGGTCAAAAGTCAACATGGGGTGGGGCGCCTGGGTGGCTTAGTGGGTTAAGCCACTGCCTTCGGCTCAGGTCATGATCTCCAGGTCCTGGGATCGAGCCCCACATTGGGCTCTCTGCTCGGCAAGGAGCCTGCTTCCTCCTCTCTCTCTGCCTGCCTCTCTGCCTCCTTGTGGTCTCTGTCTGTCAAATAAATAAAATCTTTAAAAAAAAAAAAAAGTCAACACGGGCATTGCTTCCTTCTCATGGCCTCCGGGGTCCTGTCAAATGCTCCTACAGCTCCTCCTTCTTCCTCTTGGTGGCCAGTACCACAACCTGTGCTTTTCTATTCACTTCGGGTGCTGGATTGGTCTCTTCTACTAGATTAGACTGGCACAGTGCGCCTCATAGAGTAGGTACTAAGTAAAGACCGTGGATGAGTAAATGAACACTCTACAAGCCCTCAGTACCCTCTCCATCCTGCAACCAGAGTGATCTTTTTATTTATTTATTTATTTTTAAGATTTTGTTAATTAACAGAGAGAGAGAGAGACAGGGAGAGAGGGAACACAAGCAAGGAGAGTAGGAGAGGGAGAAGCAGGCCTCCCGCTGAGCAGGGAACCCAATATGGGTCTCAATCTCAGGACCCTGGGATCATGACCTGAGCTGAAGGCAGACGCTTAACCGACTGAGCCACCCAGGAGCCCCCAGAGCGATCTTTTTAAAAACAACTCTGATCATGTCACTCTCCTGTTAAAATCCTCTGTGTTTCCCCATAGTGATTAGGTTGTATTCTAAAATGCTTAGCCCATCCCAAGATGCACACTCCCTGCCCAGGACCATCTCTGTCTCTTTCCGTCCCGTGTTTTTTGTTTTTTGTTTTTTAAGATTTTATTTATTTATTTGACAGACAGAGATCACAAGTAGACAGAGAAAGAAGCAGGCAGAGAGAGAGGAAGAAGCAGGCTCCCTGCTAAGCAGAGAGCCCGATGCGGGTCTGGATCCCAGGACCTGGAGATCATGACCTGAGCCGAAGGCAATGGCTTAACCCACTGAGCCACCCAGGTGCCCCCTCCGTCCCCTGTGTTTTTATGCAAGGTGCTTGCCACACCGAAACCCCTTCCCCACCCCACCCCCCACCAACAGGCTCCAAATAGCCCCCCTGTCTTTGCAAGTGGGGTTTCTTTCCTTGGATCGCTCTGCATTCCCCTCCCTAACTGCAAGCCATTCTGCACCTCCCCTGCCACGTCCCCCCCACCCCCAACACCAGGCCTGCTCTACTCCAGCTGACTAAATCCTACTGGTCCTTCAAGAGCCTCCTAAACACAGTCTCCATTCAAAGGAGTTATGCCTGGCTACTTTCACCTTTAAGACAATTTGAATTTCCACTATGTGTTCCCTACCCTCCAAATAGAACGAAAAATCCTCACATAGCTTATGATTTAGTTATTGAAATTAAGTAACTTGTCTAAGCCTTTGGTTTTTTTTGTTGTAATTTCGAGGATAGTTGACACACCACATGACGTTAGTTTCAGGCATACAACATAGTGATTCCACATCTCTGTATGTTACACTACGCTGGCAAATGTAGCCACCCTCTGTCACCAAACAACACTATTATATGCCTTTGACTGTTCCCTATGCTGTGCCTTTTATTTCCAATCTAAATAAATAAATAAAATACAACATAATATGATACAATGTCATAAACTAAGTGTATGGCAACAAAACTGGAAAAAATAGAGGATTTACATTGTTTTTAAATTTTTGGAAACATTTTCCCAAGTCCCTTCTGCCAGGAGGCTTCCCTGCCCATCCAGACTGGGCTAGGGCACCAACCTTTGAGCCCACAGAATATCCTATGGTTGCTTCTCTCGGAGCCTGTTGTCTGCCCAATATTCCGTCTCCCCTATTAGTCCACGAACTTATGGAGGACAAACAGCATACATTAGTCACATTGCTGTCCTCAGTCTCCTCCACAAGGCTTGTCTCAGAAGAGGCATTTAGTACTTTTTCAGAGGCCGATCAGGGGCTGATTGAATGAATGAAACCACCATTCCGGAGGAGAAGAACTATTAGTGCAACAATTACAGAGCATCCAGAACTGAGTGAGACTGCGAAGCAGGGTGTCCTAAGCATCCAGGACACTGGTGGGTCATTAAACATCAGGCACGGGTTCTGGGGCCACCGTGGGAAATGAGAGACAGGACCTCGGACATCACGCAGCTCACCTGCTAATGGGAGAGAGACATTTAAACAGTGTACAAGTGACTAAATAGACAAGCTGAAGGTCATTATAAATCATGATAAGAGTTTTGAAGAAAGCAGACAAGGGAATCTGAATTATATGGTCACAGAAGCCTCTCTGAATAGTGATATTTAGGATAGGAAAATGAGAAGGAGCCCCACGAACAATGGGATGGAGGAGGAGGGCTAGATGCTGGCCTATTTCAAGATCCAAAAATAGATGCTACCAGTGTTATAAGAGTCTCGGGTCCTATCATCAGAGCTACAATGTGTGTGTGTGTGTGTGTGTGTGTGTGCGCGCGCGCACGCGTGCGCACGCGTGCGCACGCATGTGTATGTACACACACACACACACACACACACACTCACTCCTGTGTCTACATCCCAACCTATAAGATGATCTCTGAACTTCTCATTTCTTGGGCACCTGGATAGCTCAGTCAATTGAGTATCTGCCTCCAGCTCAAGTCATGATCGCAGGGTCCTGGGATCGAGATCTTCATCAGGTTCCCTGCTCAGTGGCTTGGACGGGAGTCTGCTTCTCCCTCTGCCCTCCAACCCACAGTCATGTATGCATGTGCTCTCTCTCTCAGTAAATAAATAAATAAAATCTTTTTTTAAAAAAACTTCCCATTTCTCATCGCATCTCAGTTTTCTTAACTGCAAATGACAGATGCGAAGACCCAATAAAATAATATTCTCATGGCCATTCCAACAGAGGCCCACAGTTAGGATGAAGCTCCTTCCTAGCAGGTGTGGCGTCAGGGTGCAGAGGCAGGACACAGAAAACCAACTCAAAACCATGCAACAACGTGCTATACAAACTTCGGCAGCTTTACTGACTTGCCAAGGCTGTCTCTTCTTCTATGTGCAAATGCATTTTATACCTGATATATACATTCATGCAGGCATACACATACAAATACAAGCACACACATGTACAAATGAATACACAGAGAGAAAAGGACACGAGATCAACTACAATGAATATCTACATGTAGATAACCCATAATCCAAATAGATGGTTTTAAGTATTTATTTGTTTGTTTGTTTGATTGAGGCCTACTCAGTAATGGCACCCCTAGGAATGGGCACTTTCTTTCTATAGCCTTCCTTAAGGCAAATTTGTAGGTGGAGCGTACCAATAGGCTTTCCATTTAGAAAAGGACCTTCCGGGTTTTGGGAATGAGAGTCTTGGAGGCCCAGATTAGGTGGCTTCCACCTCGATCCTTGGGAACTAGCAGCTAGCTACTGTGTGGTCACTAGAGAGCAAGTCCTTATTAACAACTGCTCTAACGACATTGAGGGTCACAGAGTGGCTGCCTTGATTATCTTGCTCATACAAAGAACCAAGAGCTATGTTTTGCTGAATAATTGGGAAAATGTGGGCTTCCTAAAATGCTTGCAACTGTTAGTTTACTTCTAACATCCCCAAATCCCAGGTATCCTTAATTATACAATCCAGAGAACTCAAATGGGCAACACCCCACTCAACTCTTTTCTCAACTTTCATCTCCACAGTAGAGAATGTGTTTTCCTTATCCAAACCACCAGCAGGATAATCTCACTTTACGTTTTGCTGATTGGTCCACAAACATAATCTTCAGTGGCAAAAATCTTGAAAGGTTGCCTTGAGATTTGAGCATTCAATCAATCTAAGGAATTTCTTTTGGCCACACTACTTAAGCTTGGTCAGAACTCATGGGGCCGTGATTGGCTCTGTGTCTCTGAGGCTGGGTATGACTGGCGGCATGGTTAAGTATTATTGGCGCTGAAGTTGGCCATGGGGTCTGTTCAAGGAAATTATGCTGATGTGCTTTTGAAGAAAGCTTGAAGGAAATGGTACTATTTCTCCTGAAGAACAGAAGACTGAAGAGCAATTAGATTTCTCTTTCCAAGTTCAACAGTGTCTGTAACTGTGAGCATAGCACAGAACATACCACAAGGCCCTGCAGTTATCTTTCTGCCATTGGAATGGGAGCTTTGGAAAGTTATTTCACCTCTATACCCCTGATGCACCTAAACATAGTGCGTGTTCAGAGGACCTGTGCCAACTCCTGAATTCATGAATGAACAGAAGAAATTATATTCTCTTTCCATTAGAAACTAAACAAGAAGGCATGTGCTCAAGCTACATAGTGATTTCTGGTGTACACTTGGAACGATTCCCAGAGCAGCCAAGTGAAGACAAAGAATGTAAATAAGTTTCCTGGAAAAGTTGAAGAAACTCTAACCTTGAAAATATTTTAGAATTCTTAGTCATTAATAATGGATGCTTCAGTTTATTTATCTTCATGTAGATAGGGGACTGGATATGTCATGTTTTCCCCGAGTTTTAATTTCAATTAACATAGTTTTAAATAAACCCCATGGTTAAATGAATCTAGATTTGTAGAACATTTTAGTTTTTAATTCTGCCTAAAGCACCACTGAATATAAGACAAATTCTTGATACATCCATGGATGCAGTAGACACCTACAACAATTGAGCCTACAACAGCAGGAATTCAGCATATGAGCCCGAACACTCCTACATGGTGTCAATGGCAGACATTACTAATCAGTCATGACACTCCCAATGAACTCAGGTGGTGCCTCAAAGACCTTCTTAGCCACCTCCAAGTAATCAGTGTTGCCACACAGGAAGGAACCAATTTGCTATTTCAGATTTATTAGTTCTCTATTCCAAGCTTTTTGAATAAGGATTTGATTGCCCCCCAGTGATATGCAGTCTAAGATAAGGGATAAATGAATTTACAGGAAGAAAATGGGCTCGCTGTAACTAACTGTACTAAAACGTTGAAGGGAAGGGAGAGATTTTTCAGATTCTCTATTCTTGAAATCAATGACAGAAGAAACATTTCCTGGGGATCTCCCATGGCAGACACTGCATCAGGCGTGGGGAATAGCAGTGTCCGGCACAGGCAGGGCTCCTGTCCTCAAAGCACTTTCATTCTAGAATGCAAAACAGGTAATAGTCATGTAGACAATAGACACATTTTATAATTTCAGACTCTTAGAAGTAATATGAAGAAATAAAAGGGGGAGCTATGTAATAGAAGGTGGAGGTAGTATGTGTTGAGTTTGGAACATCAATAAAGCCTCATGGAGGAGAGGACCAAAAAAAAGGGGGAAAAAAAAGTACCCATGCAAGACTAGAAGAATTTCCAAGGGGGAAAAGAGAAAGAGAGAGAGAGAGATCACAGTCAAAAATTCCTGAGAACAAAGTTTGAATATTTAAAGAGAAAACAGATGACCTGTATAGCCAATGCAGAGTGAATGTTGGTGGAAGGTGAGGTCAGAGAAGTGAGATCAAACAGGGCCTGTGGACCTACATGTGAATTTGATTCTGGTTTCTGTTGCAGTGTTTTCAACATAAGAATAATGTGACATAATTTGTATTTCAGAAAAATCACTCTGGCTGCTACGTGGCTGGTAGGCTTTGGGTCTATGGGGGAATGAGGCTGAAAGAAATGGAAGGAGACTGTTGCTGTGGTGGAAAGGAAAAATGGTGGCTGTTAGGGGCTGAGTTGTGTCCCCCCAAATTCATGTTAAAACTCTAATTTAATGTACATCTGAATGTGATTGTATATGGAGATAGGGTCTTTAAAGAGGTAATTAAGTTAAAGTGGGCTCATTGGGGTCAGATCCTAATCCAGTGTGGCTGATGACCTTATAAGAAAAGAACATGACCTGTATAGAATACACAGACCTGTATAGAAAGAAGACCATGTGAAGACACAGAGAGAAAATGGCCATCTGCTACCAAGGAGAGGGGCCTCAGAAGAAACCAACCCTCCTGACAACTTGATCTTGGACTTCTATACTCTACAACTGTAAGACAATACATTTCTGTTGCTTAAGCCACCCGGTCTGTGGTGCTTTGTTATTGCAGCCTGAGGAAAATAACATAGTGACTTAGGCTTGGGTTGTGGGTGAGAAGTGAAGTGGTCAGGTCCAAGATACATTTTGGAGGAGAATTGACAATTCTCATTAATGGGTCAGATGGGGAATGTGAAGGAAAGAGAGTAATGAAGACTACTCCTAGGTCTGAAGATTGAACATTTGGTTTGGGGTTGGGTCCTACCACCATTACGGAGATGGGGGAGAAATCCAGAACTCTGTTTGGACTAGGTTAGGTTGAGCTTTGTCTTAGGTTCAGAAAACATTAAGTCTCATGTATTCCATATCGAAACAGTCCCACAAGTTACCTTCCCTCTGCCACTAAAGATTTCCCAGAAGAAATGTTGGCAAAGCGTCATTTTAACTAAGACATGACAGAGAGCTCTCAATTTCATGAGCCACCCACTTCTTTGCTTTAGTAGAAATTGGCCCCTTTGTAAATTCCATCCATCAGACTTCATCCAACCACCAGGCAAAATAGAACAAATCTATTCTCTCATTTAATGGCTTCTAGTAATTACACACTTGGTAATAAGGACCAATCCTCCTACAGAAAATAAGTAGAAGAGAGAAGCAAAGTGTTTTAAAAGCTACTAAAGTCATGGAGAAGTTCCAAGCCAAGATCCAGAAGTAAATGGAAATCTAGAGATATAATTTTGGTAGGGGTTGTGTATCCCCTGAAAGCAGATGTTGACTCTGAATGCAGGGTACTGGGCTAAACAGTACTCCCCTGGTTTTTATCCTCCTGGGGCTAAAGGAGCAAGAGTTGAATCCAGAGCCAGCCAAGGGGGAATGATGGGGATGTAATAAAACCTCATATTTTAGGTTGCAACCCTAAAAGACTATACCCTAGAAATTAAGGTGAATCAAAAACAAATCACCCCTGACATGGACAGCTTCATGTCACCTGAATGGTCCTTGAAATCTGAAACTATAAAGTCGGATTAAGGTGACCACTGACTGCTAGTCCCCCTGCTTCCTGCCAGCACTAACAGAAAACCCTTTCTGGTGAAAGATAACGTCATCTCTGGTCTCACCACTTTTTCCACAAACAGTTTCTCAGTACAATATTGATAAGATAATCACAAGAAAAGTAGGCATACAAAGATGTTAAGGCAGAATGATCAGTAATAAAAGAAATAACAGAAGATAGAATCAGACCCATAGGGTGTCCAGTGGCACCTGGGTGGCTCAGTTGGTTAAGCATCTGCCCTCAGCTCATATCATTGATCCCAGGGTTCTGGGATCAAGCTTTGCAGGGGGTTCCCTGGTCAGATGGGAGCCTGCTTTTCTTTCTCCCTGCTAGTGCTTTCTCTCTTGCTCTCTCTTGCTCTCAAATAAATAAATAAAAATTTTTAAAAAGATCCATGGGATGTCCAGTTATTGAACTTGTAAAATAAAGACCTTTCAATAACAATGCCTTTGGTGTTCAAAAAAATAAAAAGAGAATTAAAAATTTCATCACAGAACTAAAAGTACACAACGTAATGTAAAATGGAATGGGAGTTCTATAACTGCCAAACAACACAATAAAAACCCAGATGATAGTTTGATAACCAAATATTTCCCTGGAGTCCTAGAAGGAGAAAAGAGAGAAAGGAGCAGGAGCAATATTTAAAAACAAAAATGGTTGAGATTTTCCCAAAACCGATGAAAAAAGTCTCAAATGACATATTTAAAAAGTTTTTTAAAAATGTAAGATTTATTTATTTATTTGAGAGAGAGAGAGAGAACATGAGCCAGGGAAGGTTGCAGAGAGACAAGAAGACTCCTTGCTCAGTGTAGAGTTCAATGTGAAGCTCGATCCCCAGCCCTTAGATCATGACCTGAGCCAAAATCAAGAGTTGGACTCTTAAATGACTGTGCCACCAAGGTGCCCCGAGAAGTTTAAAACTTTCAAGTCTGGCTTCATGTTCTATGTAAGTTTCTCTTTTCCAAGCACAATAATCCCACTGCCTTCCCTACATGGCACTGTATCCCAATTATTCATCTCTGAGCGCTGGCACGTCTGCATTCCTCCTCACATTGCCATCTACACTAGAATCCCCTGCTTCAGAGGGAGCATGACCACCGTCAAGCACAAGACGATCAACTCACCGCTAACAGGAACGATATACCAACATCCATTTAGGCAACCTAAGTTTGCAATCATCTTTTTTTTGTAGTGTCATCTTTTTCGTCCATACTTGCCTTCAGGTTTCACATTTTTCCCATATACTTTGCTGAAATTAGGATCCTCTAACTTTGCTGAAGATGTACTGTCCACATAATCCTGAGATTTCTTATTGGGACATATCCCTAGTGAACTTGCAGATGGCTAGAAGTCATAGGATTCTCAAAATGTCCACATACCACCTATTTATTTATTTATTTATTTATTTTTAAAAGATTTATTTATTCATTTATTTGACAGACAGAGATCACAAGTAGGCAGAGAGCCAGGCAGAGACAGAAGAGGAAGCAGGCTCCCTGCTGAGCAGAGAGCCCGATGCGAGGCTTGATCCCAGGACCCTGGGATCATGACCTGAGCCGAAGGCAGAGGCTTTAACCCACTGAGACACCCAGGTGCCCCAACATACCACCTATTTAACAATGTGTTCTGGAATTAACCAAGAGTCAATGAGCTCTATTAGTACAAAGTGTCTTGAAACATTCTTGCCCCGTTAAAAAAATAAGTATATCATTTGACTGCCTCAAATATTAAAACTTTTCACATTACTGACAGTGAGGTAAGTCGTTTCTGCAGACTCTTATCAGAGGCTAGGATACAATTCATGTGGGCCCAGGCACCCCAAATCACCTACAAAGGCTGGAAGCCCTTATATTGACCACTGACGTTGTGTCCACATCCTGTTTCCTCTCCATGCTTGAGCTGTATTTCTCAAGCAGCCACAAAGATTAAGAGTAGCAATAAATGAGTCATCCTTACATCTCCTTTGGAACATAGTAAAAACGGTTTCCTCTGGGGCACCTGGGTGGCTCAGTTGGTTGGGCATCTGCCTTTGGCTCAGATCATGATCCCTCCTTCTGCCTGCTGCTCCCTTTGTTTGTGCTCTCTCTGTTTAATAAATAAAATCCTTAAAAAAAATGGCTTCCTCTGTCTGAAATGTTCCCTGCTCCCTGCCCCAGCCCCCTCCACGTCCTGGCTAATACACAGTCATCACTGCAAACGCAGCACACAGACCTCATCTTCTGTCTAATCAGCTTCTTTATCTCCTCAATCTGGGTTAGAATCTTCTCTCTGGAATAATATGGCCTCCACGTCTTCTCTTCATCACAGCATTTCTAAATCTGACTTTTAGTCATCCTTCTCTTACTCATGTTCTCAGCTGAATTGCATGCAATTTGAGGGCAGACACCAAGTCTTAGACACTGCGGCATATGCACTTGTATGTAACATATTGCCTGACCTAGGGGACAATTGGGAATTTGTTTCTTGAATGAATGTTGCAAATGTTAGAAGCTGGATGGCAGCTAAAATTGAATAAGGACAATGGTGGGTGCAAAGACAGTTTGCAATTCCAGGATGAAGACAGAGATATCTGAGGTTCATTTTCATTGACTGAAACTCTGGAAAACCTGCAAGAATGCAGAATCAACCTGATTTTAAAGACCCAGGAAATAATCTTTGATATGCCTAATGACTTAGTCACAAGGATGTTAACATCATTGTTATTTCGAATGTTAGTATTTGCTTAATGTCATACTATTTTATGAATCGTGTAATTATTATTGATGTTTATACATAATGATAGAATACTAACCAATTTAATTTATTCATACATAAAAACAATTTTAATAACTATTTTCAGCAGCAAACATTGAAAATGATTGAAGTATCCAACACAAAGGGATCAGTTAAATTAACCAAAACACATCGACACAACAGAATGATACCTATATGCAGTCATTTAAAAAGATTATGCAGGGGAAACTGGTGGCTCAGTGGATTAAAGCCTCTGCCTTCAGCTCAGGTCATGATCCCAGGTTCCTTGGATCGAGCCCTGCATCAGGCTCTCTGCTCAGTGGGGAGCCTTCTTTCCCCCCTGCCCTCTGCCTCCCTCTCTGCCTACTTGTGGTCTCTGTCTGTCAAATAAATAAATAAATAAAATCTTTTAAAAAAAAAAGATTATGTAATGAGGAGTGTAGGGTTGGGCAAAATGGGTGAAGGGAAATGGGAAGTACAGGCTTCCAGTTATAGAATGAGTAAGTCAAGGGATGAAAGTTACAGCACAGGGAATACAGTCAGTAATACTGCAATGGCATTGTATGGGGACAGATGCTGGCTGGCTACAGTTGTATTTAACATAATATAAGGTACAGACTTGTCCAATCACTAAGTTGTACATCTGAAACTATGTAATAACTAGGTCTCAATTAAAAAAAAGATTATATAATTGTGTATTTATTGATAGGTAAATATTTTCAAAATTATTAAAAGATGAAAAATATGTTACGTGTTGCAAAATAGTACCTATAAATGGAAATAAAGTGGTTTATGAAATTAAAAGTACACATAGCTTTATGAAGGGGTTACAGGTGATTGAAATTTTTTTCTTGATACACACCTATATGTTCTGAAGTTTGTTCAATGAACATGTGATATTTTGCAGAAAGAGAAAACTCTAAAGAGAGACTACAATTTTTAAAAGGTCAGCATCTACTCCATCTTCCTGTCTACTGGGTTATTATGAGATGCAAATGAGATACATATGCATGAAATAAATGAAATTATTGTTATTAGATATGGTTATGAGATAAATATTCAAACTAAAATGTGTTTTTGAAGCTGTTATTAACATTGAACAGTTCATTGTTATTGAACTGTTACTAACATTACAAATATGATTATTAATATTTTTGAAGATTTGGTCTGGGGGTGGGGATGGGCAGGGGGAAACAAAGCCTAGGACACAAAGGTTGGTGTGTATGAGGTGGTCAGGGGTTCCTGGATTCCCCGCACAGTGTTAAAAATGGAACTGCAGACACATAGGGAATCCCAGATTCTGTTGACTTGACCCACCGTCTTGCGCCAGTCTCACCGCAGCTGCCGCGCACGCGTTCCCAGCCAGTCTGCAGACAGTACCTTTTGCTGTTCTGTCGACCCGCCTCTTCTTTGTCAACACCGACTTCATCTTCAAAGGCCAATCCCTTGGATCTGTTTGGAGATGTAGAGCTTTTAAAACCTGAGCCAGCTTTAGAGAACAGTCGTCTCCCTTCCCTGGATAGGCTGAGTCCCCACTCATTTACGCCATGGGAAATTTACGCATCTCTTCTCACCAGCTCACCTAGGTCCTTGCTAATTCCCTAATCATATTGAATTATTTGGAGTTTACTGTGTCATCCCTGGTCACCTACAGATTCCCTCACTTCATTACTCCTTGGCCAAACTGTCTTTGGAAGGCTCCTGTGACAGATTTATATTCTGAGCAACAGACAGGAATGCGTTTCTCTGCTTTTCCTTTGCTTATACTACATAAACATGTCCCAGGACACTCCCAGGCAGGAGCCGCTGGGCAGACCTTGTTCACAGAGGGACTCCCAGAGAGGAATCTTCTGAAAGGGGAGGTCACTGGCAAAGGGATGGTATGACCCACCAAGGGCTTGATGTCTGAAAAGTGCATTTAAGCTTCAACATGCCTCCTGAAAACCGAACTATTTAATTGTCTTGTAGAAATGTATGTGACTTAAATGCATGCATTGGAGTTACTGATGTCTAAAAGAAACTATTTCAACTTTTGGGTTTTGTACAACACCTTGGTATATGTGCTGGTATCCTTTAGCTAAATCTGTCACTTAGAGATTGCCCATCATTGGTGAGCAGCTTGTAGAAATAGATCCAATAGAAATATATATATTATAAGGAGTATATGATATTGATATTGGTGTTATTATTGCTCATGGACTTTTCTTGCCCTGAAGCAGGGATGAGACAAGGTTTTCATCCTGAAGAGTTATAGTCTAGTGGGAAATACGGTATACAAAAAAATGTTATTCTATGACCAGTACTTCATAGAATCATAAATAAAGCATTGTGGAAATACAGACAAAAGAGTAACTAAGTAACTTGGTGACATTGAAAAGACTGTTGCTTGGATGGGAAACACTTGTAATGGATCTTAGAGTATGTATAAATGGGGTCAGCCCAGAAAAGAAGGAGAAGACCTTCTAGAAGGGGGAAACATCACAAGGAAAGGCATGGAGGTTCAAAGGAGCAGGATTTCTTTGACAAATGTTGCAAAGTTTGACACATCAAGGACAGCAGACAACCAATTTTTTTTTTTTGTTTTGCGAAGTAGCAGAATGTGACCGGATGATTTTTCTAAATCAGTGGCCCTGGCATTTGTGAGAGAGGTGTATGGGTTGATAAAACAGAGACTGGTGGATGGAAGAACAATCAGGAAGTGGACACAGGAGAATGACAATAAGCACTTAAACCGAAGGCAAACAGTGGGGAAGGAAATTGGATCAAATTCCCGCCAAGTTTAGGAGACATACTGGACAGAACTTGGGGTTAATGGGAAGCAGGGATGGGTAGTGGAAGAGTCTATGATGGTTTGGACAATGGGGTAAATAGAGAAGGATAGGCACATTTACTGGCTATACCCTGTGCCCTATTCACTGTAACTGAACTCAAGAGTGCAAGAGATGGTGATGGTTTGAGATTAAGGTAACATGTAAAATTACAGCCATGTTAGCTTGGATGCAATTCATACTGGCAGTCCTTGTTTTGTGTGGTAGGATAGCACTGCAAAAAAAAATTGGGCAAACTGCATTCACACAGCTACTAACAATCTTAGTGGTCAATTACAATTGTTCTGTGACTTTTAAATTTTTTTGAAACCATTAAAAACTCTTATTGCAGGCTATAAATGTGTAGAAAATGAAAAAAATAGGAAAACTCATATTTATTTAATACACTATAACTTAAAACATTTGAAGAGAATTAAAGTATCTTATTTCATGGAAAAAAAGAACTTATCAAGAGTGACTGCCTTCTTCTAGTTATATAACTTGATATAGAGGTAGTGTCTTTCTTCTAAGCCTTGGCAGATTTTCATACTCTTTTCCAAGTTTGGGTCAGCTTCTAACACTTTATTCTTGGTGCTTTCAATACTGTGAAATATCTCGGAGAGTTCCTTCAGTGTGAAGCTTCTTGCGAGGCTCAATTCCCTGGGACATCATCCTTCTTATGACAACCATTTTCCTCATTTATATCAGTGAGTTTATTTTCAATAAGTTCCTTAGGCTGCTCACCTAGAGTTCCCTGTCAGCAGCAACAAAATGTGCCTCTGGTCAGCTATTTGGTCCACTTATACTTCTTTCATGTTTTACTCAGTATTATCATATTGTGGAGTTTTTTACTTCACTCTTATCTTTGCTGGCCAATTTCCACTTTTGATTATCTAGTTTTGTAAAATATTATGTAGCTTTATCACAGGAACATAAGGAGGCAACACAATTACATGCTTTGCTGTCTGTGCCCAAACCAAATAACAAATACACAGTGACTGTAGTCTTTAAAAGATATGATGTGCACTTCTAATCATGGTGCATGTCTGTGATTTATGTGATGATTTTTGGACTTAAGAGCTAACAGTGAAGTTTACACAATAATTCATAATTCATAGGTCATGATAACTAAGGTTTAAGCCATCTTATTGGGGACTGGTATTATTTAAACTCTGGAAGCCAAAACTTGTGCATATTGGAGCCACGCAAAGAGAGGACTACTTGTGGTCATCCAGATGACCCAGATGACACAGGAGTACTTAGATCTTTGGGAACAAAGAAAAACTTTTAGAAAGTATGAATATATCACTAATGTCAAATACTGACCTCCAGGAGGTAAAAGGAATGCGTCTGGAAATAGTGCCCTCACTTTGTCCATTGAGAACCTTAATGACTAAATGATGGGCAAAGATCTAACTGTAATAGGTTTCAAGAAAAACACTGAGAAATTTGATAAAATGAATGTTAGCTATTTTTAAGAAATTCAGCAATGAAGGGAAAGAAGGAGTTAAGATACCAGAATGAGAAGGCATTTAACACTTTGAGATGAAAATTTCCATTGACCATGAAAGCACCTAAATGTTTAGGTAGATTCTAAGAGATTGTCAATAACCTCTAAAATTCAGATATATCTCATCTACAGTAGTCCCCATGAGTATAAATTCCTAGGTGTTTCACAACTGCAATGCACAGGAAGGAAGACCTGTCTGGTATTTTCCCTCACCTTCACCATGATCCCCTTCTCTGAGAATTCACCAGCTCTTATTTTGTCAACCCTAAGGTAAATATTGGCAAACAGAGATCATTGTTATAATTAATGTGATGCCTGAACAGAACAAGAGCACTCTGTCTGTCTTGATATCTTTCTAAGAGAGACTTCAAACAACTTTTTGACAGCTGGCAGCATGGAAATACAGAAATTCAACGGGCAATAAAAATAGTTTTAGTGATGGCAAAATCGACGCCAGCAAACCAGAAATGGTAATAGATGAAAAATGTATTTTTCTTGGGCGACCGTCAAACTCTGTCTCATTACCTCAAATTAGCGGTAATGAGACAAGGGCTTTAGGGGCACCTGGGTGGCTCAGTGGGTTAAGCCTCTGCCTTCAGCTCAGGTCATGATCTCAGGGTCCGGGGATCGAGCCCCACATCAGACTCTGCTCAGCAAGGAGCCTGCTTCCCCCTCTCTCTCAGCTCTCCCTCTCTGCCTACTTATGATTTTTCTCTCTCTGTTAAATAAATAAATAAAATCTTTTTTAAAAAGACATAAAAAAAAAGAAGCCAAGGGTTTTAGCATTCAAATATCAATTTTCACTGTTTAGTAACTGCTTAAGTCTGGACAAATTATTAAATATCATGCATCTATGAAGTTGTATATTAACATCTACCTCATGGGGTCAAGGTGAAGATTGGGTGAAATTATTTAAGAAAAGGCCTTGATGGGGTGCCTGGGTGGCTCAGTGGGTTAAAGCCTCTGCCTTCGGCTCAGGTCATGATCCCAGAGTCCTGGGATCAAGCCCCGCATCGGGCTCTCTGCTCGCCAGGGAGCCTGCTTCCCTTCCTCTCTCTGCCTGCCTCTCTGCCTGTTTGTGATCTCTGTCTGTCAAATAAATAAATAAAATATTAAAACAAAAAAAAAAGAAAAAAAAAGAAAAGGCCTTGATTATGGTTTTGCATTAGCTTGGAAGAAAACCCAAAATGTCAGCTCCCCTCCCATCAGTAAGAGATTTGAGCCCAGTTCTCAATGCAAGAATTAGGATGATAGACCTGCATGAGAATATGACTAGAACATGAATAGTTACAATACTACTGAAGCTGAAACACCTTTCAGACTCTCGGATTATTTCAATAAAACATCATCAGAATAGATTTGACAAAAGTGCCATAGTTATCTTATTCACAGACTGTTCTTTCTTGCCTTTAGAAGAGAGTGTTCAATCAAGTTTATTTCTGCCCACCCAGAGTCAAAGAGTTTCCTCATCCAGCTGCTTTCCAATGACAACAGAACAGCACTGTCCAGGGGCACTCTCCTACCCCAAGTCTGCTCAGAGACCCTCCAGAGTTACAACTTACATCCTCATCATAACCAGGTGACACATTCGTTCATCATCGTTTGTCTCCCACTGCCCACACCTCCAAAAATAAGCTTATATAAGCAAGGATGTTCTGATGCTCCTTGCTGTACCCCAGTGTCCACCACAGGGCATATGGGTGGAAAAAAGGGAGGAATGAGCAACTCTATAAAGTTTGCAGAACACTACAAAGGGACTGAACAGACATTTCTCAAAAAAAAGTCATGTAAATGACTGACAGGTATATGAAAACATGCTTAACATCACTCATCATCAGGAAAATACAAATCAAAACTAAAGTGAGATATCACATCATACCTGTTAGGAAGACTATTTTTTTTTTTTTAAAGTGTTGGCAAGGATACAGAAAAAGAAAACCCTTGTACACTGTTGGTGGGGAGGCAAATTGGCACGGCTGCTATGGAAGGCCATATGGATCTTCCTCAAAAAATTAAAACAAGAAATACCATACTATCCAGTAATCCCAATTCTGGGTTGTACATTCAGAAGAATTGAAGTAGGATCACGTTTATTACAGTATCATTCACAATAAGCAGCCAAGATACAGAAGTAAATTAAATGTCCGTTGACCAGTGAATGAAGAAAGAAAATGTGTTATGTACACACAGGGGAATGTTATTCAGCCTTTAAAAGGAAGGAAATCTTGCTGTTTGCAACAGCATGGATGAACTTGGGAGACAGTATGCTAAGTGAAATAAGCCCCTACAAAAGGACAAATACTATATGATACCATTTATATGAGGAATCTAAAATAGTAATCTCATGATAGCAGAGAATAAAACAGTGATTACCATGGGCTTGGGGAGGAGGAAACAGGGAGGGATAATCAAAGGATACAAAGTTTAAGTTGTGCAAGTTGAGTAAATCCTGCAGACCTACTGTAGAGTGCCTAGGGTTAATAATGGTTATATTGTATTGTATGCTTAAAAATTTGCTACTAAGATAGATTTTATGTGAAGTGTTCCTATCACAAAATAACAATGATAGAATAATAATAATAAAGAAGGTGAGAAGGAACTTTGAGAGGTGATGGATTTGTTTATGCCATAGATTGTTATGATGGTGTCAAGAATGTATCCTTCTCTCCAAACTTATCAAGTTCTATATATTAAATATATAGAGTTTTTTGCACGTCATACCAAAAATAAAAAACATAGGACTCATATAATGTCCTCCCCATTGGAGAAGTCAGGAAAGCAAAGCAGAGAGGACCAGTGAATTGCCTGAAGACTACACCTAAACCACTGGACTCCCATTGGTCCCCCGCAGCGTTCTAGCCTTCTACTGGCCCAGTCTCAAGCAATGAGCACGTGTCACCATCTCCCTGCAAAGCCACCAGATGGGATGGACATGGGTTGCTATGTGGACACTGTCTTTAGGCTAAAGACAATGCCATGGCTACTTTGTGCTACCTCTGGTGATTCCTCCCACCAGGAATGTGCTGGAAGCTGTGGGGGTGGGGGTGTTCCCCTGCCAGAATCCAAAGGCTCAGGATGAAGTGCGGAGAGACTGAATTTCCAAATGCATAACTGGAGCCTTCTACCCCACCCCCACCCTATCATGAAGTATTGCAATTGGCCCTGTCAGCTTGGTATTTGAAAGAAATGGGATGGGCTATGGGGCCAGATAAATCACAGTGATTTGAAATGTCGCTTTGTTCTTCTATCGTGCTTGAATTTCTTCCATGTTACAATAGATCTTCTCTCCTTGCCCAAGCCAAATTGAATCCCTCTTTTTCTGTTGTTGGAGGAGCTCAGGGTAAGGTTGCTGGTGCACTAATATTGGGACCTTTCCCAAAAGCCTGTCTCTCCACCCCACCCGGCAGTCTCCCTGTGTCTCTTGCCAATCACAAGGAAAGACTTCTGAGTTGTTACCAGTTTGCAAAACATCTGCTTTTGCTATTTGGCATAGTGTGGTGTTGGGGTGACAGGGGATTTGATTGGCCTCATAGGACTTATTATATTTGATACATTGTGTGTCAGACTCGGGACCCCTCCCTTTATTCGTTCCCATGCTCTGCATTCAACCCTGTGACTGGCTTGTTATTAGCTTTGTTTTTCCAAGGCCCAGAGTTCTAGGGTTAACTGTCCTTTTTCTGCCAGTACCTCTTGGTCCCTTCTTCTTGTACTCTCTTCTTCTTAATAAATATGAGAAGCTGCTGGCTTTTTCTTTTTTTTTTTTTTTTTTTTTTTTTTTGCTCTTGGTCATCTTCTGGGGTTTCCAAGGAAGGAGTTGTCCATAAAAGAGACTCCTGATTTACAGATCATCTCCCCATGCTCAGTCAGGGCCAACATTCCTCAGCGCTGTATCCACATGTTGCGGGGCTGGCCAAAGGTCCATACAGACAGCAGGGATGGCAGCTCCGGGATCCAGCAAAATCAGCAGCCTTGTGGCCTGAAATGCCCTCCTCCTTTCATGCTGCCCATCTTTGTCTTTCCCAAACTTCCCTTCCCCACTTAATGGTGACCTCATTTGGGAGGCCTTTCCTGACCATTGCCCTTGCCCACCTTCCCTCCCATCACATTTAATCACTGTGCACATCACTCATTTGGCTCCTGCCTGGCTACCTCCCACGTTGCTGGCTGTTCATTCCCCTGGTACAGAGAAAGGGCCAGCCAGAGCTTTGGAATTAGTCATACCTGGTGACGAATAGCCATTGTATCATATATGAGTTTCCTAAGGCTGCCACCACAAAGTAGCCCAGGCTGGCTGCTTTGAACAACTGAAACTGGTTTCTTCACAGTTCTAGAGGCTGAAAGGCCAAGACCAAGTTGTCAGCAGGGCCAATTCCTTCTGAGGCCTCTCTCCTTGACTTGTTGATGGCAGCCTTCCCCGTGGGTCTTCCATGGTCTTCCCTCTTTGTGACTGTATCCAAATTTCCTCTTCTTAGAAGAACACAAGTCATACTGGATTAGGGCCCCTGTCATGACCTCGTTTAACCTTAGTTATCTCTTTAAGACTCAGTCCCCCAATACACTTATAGCTGAATTGTTAGTGGTTACCTCTTCAGCATATAAGTCTTAGGGGATGCAATTCAGCCCATTGCCTAGCCTTTAATTAGAGCAGGGGTTTATAGCCTAAAGTTAACATTACTTCATCTAGAAAATGAGTTAATAATCCCTCTTAGGATGACAAAGATTAAAAAAAAAATCCTCTATGTCAAGAACCTGACAAAAAGTAAGTTTCAAAAGACCAGTCCCTTTCCCACTGTCCCCATTCCACCCTGACTTCCCTCCCTTTCAGGTCATGGGCCGTTCGTCTTCAGTCAATCAATCAATAGATACGGTTTCCTGCATTTTAATGCCGATAAATTGAGTACATTGTTGACTTCTGGGTGCCTCTTTCTGCCCTCATTAACTGTAATATCTGCAAAGGAACAATCATTAGGGCAGCACAATGCAAGGAAGACAAGAGGCACAGTGACTCTGGGCACCAACGCTGGAGTCAGACTTTGAGTGCGTTACTAAAGCTTCCTCTGCCTCATTTCTCCTCCACGAAAGGCTGGGTAATGCACATGGATTAAGTGAGGAACTCTGCACAATGGCCAGCACACCATGAGTCCTCTTGGATGACTGTTGCTACCATTTGACTGCCAGGATGTTCAGCATTGTCCACGAGTATCTGAGCTAGCCAGTTTGCTCTATCCAATGTGCCAATGTGTTCTAAAAATTAATCAAACAAAACAAGGAAATTGGATAATGTTTTGTCCTATAGGCAGCCTGGACACAGCCTGCCTTGGGTGAAACTGGCAAATGTCTGCTTGTCATTTGAATAGAGCCCCAGTATGCTGCCTCTCCCATGGCCAAACATAGCCAAATAGCCCTACCCTCAGCCTCTCCTTTGGGTTGAAGTCAACGCAGCCTTTGTGAAATGTTAGTAGTGGCCTAGAACAGGAAGCCATCTGTCAACCATCGGTTCAGCCCTGGCTGAGAGCAGGGCCTGAAACAGGGCATGAAGAATGGGTGGGTTTCAGAGATGCACCAGAATCAGAATGCACCTGCAAGTTAGGTAGTCCCCAAGACCACCCTCACCTTTGACACCAACTGAAAGTTCCGGGGTCTCCCAAGACTACCCTTGTTTCACTAGGGGGACTCACAGAACTCACTGCATGTGTACTAATTTGATTGCTTATTTTATCACTATTTGAATCTTATAACAAACGTGTGCAGACCTACATTCATAAAAATCAGCTGATAATTAGCTAAATGCAGTTCTTCTCAGGGTAGTCACTTTCTATCAATATTTCATCCTGAGGAAGATTTAACTCATTCTGCCAATGTATTTGATCATCAGTATCAGTATCATGAGTGTTGTTCCCATAACATGGTTGAATCTTAACCAACAATGCCAGGGCTAACACCATATTGCTAGATGATGATAACTGTACCCCGAAACTAAGAGCCAGAAGGTACCTCATTAGAATTTCACTCAGTCATTTACAATTGGTCCAGTTCAATGATGCTTGCAGGGGAGGTCAGTCACCAGGGAAAGAAGCAATTCCTTAGAGAGAAAAATGGAGTTTGATGGGGAAGTGGGTGGCTCAGCTTCCCCTATTCTGGATATTGAGTGGCCTGGAGAGAGTTCCCAGGAGGTGAGGCTTAAGAATAGTGTGTTGGACTGAATAAATGCCCCCCAAGAAGTCCACATCTTAATCTTAATTATTTGTGAATTGGTCACTTTGCATTATAAAAGGGACTTTGTAGATGGAATTAAGTTAAGGGTCCGGAGATGGGAATAAGATTCTGGATTATCCCAGCAAGCCCAGGCAGGAGAGTCTGAGAAAAAGATGTGACAGTGGAAGCAGAGGTCAGAGACAGAGATTTGAAGATGTTGCCTGCTGTCTTCAAAGATGGAGGAGGGGCTGTGAACCAAGGAATGTAGGCTTCTAGAAGCTAGAAAAGGCCAGGAAACAGATTCTCCCTTAGAGCCTCCAGAAGGACCACAGTCTTGCTCACACCATCATTTTAAGACTTATAAGCCTGAAACTGAAAGGTAATATATTTGTATTGTTTTAAACCACCAAGCTTGTGATAATTTATTATAATGGCCACAGGAATAGCATCAGCTGTGGAAAGGTAGAGGGTAAGGAAGGACCTCTCCTACTGGCAACCCAATGGTATCTATAAACAGATAGAGCAAGCATCCCTCTTAAAGGTGCTTAATCTGGAATCCATAGTCCACAGGTAAGTTGGGGGAAATCTTCATACCCCCTAAAACTGTAAAATTCTATATGTGGGCAATTTTCAGGAAAGAGATGGCCCAAGTATCTATGACCCCAGAATGGTTAAGAGCTACTACCTTAAGAGAGGAGAAAATCTGAATTCCAAAGTCAGCAGAGATAAGTGATGTCAGGAGTCAGATGGAAGAGAATATTGGGTAGGCCTCAGGCTGATACGAAGGCGGGGTGTGCTGGGGTAGTGACCTGTTCCTCATGGGGGATTGAGAATACGATCCTGATTGAACAGAGCTGTGGAGAGAAGAGAACAGACATTCAGCTCCACCCCTTCTGAAAAATGGAATTTACTACATCCCATGATATGCCAATATAACAGTCACCCAACATTTTCAGGAATCATAGGGAAGCAACAGCAGTCTTCAGTTGCCTTTCACTCTTGTCCTGAAGCGAGTCTCTGATGTGGATCTAGTGAGCCAGGACATTTGTGCCAAGACATCAACCCAAAAAAACCCTGCCAGTTACAGTTTCCCCAGTCCCCTTGGAACCACGCCTTAGGGGATGTGGGCCAGCTCAGAGTCAGAGTAGGGCAAGTTAGTGTTGTGGGAAACAGAGGCTCCCAAAATTTCCTGAAGGCAGAGTGGGGAAGGTCCTCTTGTTTTCTCACTAGCTGCTAAATTATCATTTCATGATCTAAGTGTAAATAAATCAAAGCCACATGTTCCATTTTAATCCAAATGAACTGAGTTCTAAATTAGAGGAAATCATGCCTGTGGATAGAGTGATCCAAACTTCAGTGCAGCATTTGAAAAATCCAGTGATACCTGGTGGCTCCCCAAATGCAGTGGGAGGGGACAATGAAGTGAAAGCCACTGCCCCTGTCATCTCTGTTTAGCTCCAAACCCAGGTAACCTTGGAAAAAGGGGTCCATGAGAAAGGTCACTAAAGGAAGTGACCACATTAGGAATCTTCTAGTTTAGGGACCTCAGCACTCCCAGGATTGTGCACATTGCTGGCAGGTGGAGCGTGCCAGAGGCATTTTTCAACCTAGATCACTGAGTAACAGTCGGTACATAACCTTGAATACACCATTGTGTTGATTACACTCACATATGTTGTTTACATCGGCCGTAAAATAAAAAGACAACTGAAGTGTGCACAAATGTGTTTGTGTGTGTTCGTAGTGCATGGAGGAGGGGTGGAGAAATGAAGTATGTGAGAGAAGGTCTCAGCTAGTAAGAGAGAAAGTGTGTTTTCTCCATCACATAATAGTTTTTCCATAAAGTCACAACAATGTGAGGTTGGAAATCTGGTCTAGCTGACTCACCTAATGGGCTGGCAAGCACGCCAAAGGGCAAAGAAAGAGCCCTCTCAAGTCCCAGGGAGCTGACTGAAGCTCTTCTAAATGTGGAAATCAAAGAGAGGGGTCCACAGTTCAACCTGAGCTTTCTCCCCCTCCGACATTTGCGCCAGCTGTTCCTGCTATCTTGACTGCTCTTCTTCAGAAATCCCCATGGAACATTCTCTCATTCCATTCAGGTCTCTGCTCACAGGTTGACTTATCAGAAAGGCAATCCCTACACACCCCACCTAACACACACACATGCACACAATCACGTGCATGCAATACACTCAAGGGCAGTAAACAGTGCCTTGCAGACAGTAGGCGCTCAATGCATACCTATTGAGGGTTGTTGAATGGTTCCTCTCTGTGGCCACCCTTCCTGGATGGCAGCTGTGTGACAGTTGAGAATTCCACCATCTTAATTTGATATCGGCATGCTCTAAAATTTGCAAGACCTAGGAAATGAGAAGGCACTGGCCTATATTCAAGGAGCTCATTATCTAGTTGACGATGCAAGGATTGCACACACGAAACTAATTAATTTAGCACAGCCTCACCCACTAAACAGTCAAGATCCTGTAGGGGAGATAGAAGACAATACAATTATGGGAGTCAGTACAGATGGAAAGTTCTCTGTGAGTTCAGGAAAGGGAGAGACCAATGTGGACCAGGAAGTCTTCCCTGTGTGAGTTAAGTCTTAACAGGAAAAACACATAGCTGGTCAACACAGCACCTAAGCCAGCCTGAGAGGTGGGCCAGGCCAGAGCCTACTTAGGGCACACACTTAGACAGAACTCCAGGCCATCACTGGAGTAAGCTGGAACTATGGTGCCAGCTAACATGGAATTTCTTGCATGAAGGGCAAAACTTTCTTTCCTTCTCCACCTTTTTCTATGACTAAGAAAGCCCTGGTTTGTTTCTCATTTGAACATGTAACAGGAAAAAATAAGACATTTATGGCCCCTCTCTACTTTCGAAGATACTTGGAGAAATTTTTGTTTCCTCAGTTAGTCAGTCACTGGGTACTTCTTAAGTGCCTCTTCTGCACTGGACTTTTTTTTAGGTTCTGAAAGTCTAGCTGTGAACAAGAGAGCTGGAGGCTCCTTCTCTGGGCTCCACTTCGGTGACTGTGGGCCACAGGGAACAGCCATTACTGGCTGTTGTGGGTTCTCTCTAGGCACACCGCCTGGGGAATCTACTCTTTGCTGGGTGTGTGTGTGTGTGTGTGTACTCAAGATTTTTGCGTTTTGCTGTATGCATATTATATTCTACTTAAGCATTTACTTTAAAAAATAGAATATAGAAAAATCCTGGCAGTCTCCAAAAAGGGCTTGGTGACAAATATCCACGGAGGTGCTCAAAGTGATAACAATCTATGAAAAAAAAGACATTTGCTTAATGTTAGCACTGGGGGAAAGTGGGTGAAGACTATATGGGAACTCTTTAAGTTTTTACAACTTTGCTGTAATCTGAAATTGCTGCTCTGCCCAAAAGAATTTATTTAAAAGACCACATTTGCTAAATAACTTATAAGGGGAAATGCAATTGTGAGTTGATCTACATACTCAGAAGACATTCTCTTTCAGTACTTTATAAGCATTCATCCATCTGTGAACATTTAAACAGCTATTGTTTGACTTAGAAGCATCATCCAAATAAAGCCACACCACTCGAATGTGGGAAGGAGATACTAGAACTCCTTATGTTTGTTTTTATCTCAAATACTTCTATTTCTTTTCTGTGTATGTCTCATGATGTACCCAAGATCTTAATAAGTAGTTTGCATATTTAACTTACATACAAATAAATATACATATAATAAGGGGGTATGTGCCTCACATATTTTTCTGATTGAGGTAGGCCAATCCAAATACTGTGGAGGTGCCTGGGTGGCTCAGTGGGTTAAGCACTGGACTCTTGGTCTCGGGCCAGGTCATGGTCTCAGGGTCCCAAGATAGAGCCCCACATTGGGCTCTACCTCAGTTGGGAGTCTGATTGTCTCTCCCTCTGCTCCTCACTGCCCCCCTTTTCCTCAAATAAATAAATAAAATATTAAAAAATAATGTGGCAATCACTGAGAAATGTACACTAAGCACATTGTTTCCTGAGAGGTTGTCTGCAGGACTGTCTTCCCCCTTGTCCTTAAGGGAAGGAATCCAGCTTCTCACCAACCCATGTACATAGTAGGTCCTTGATCATACTCCTTGGACTCCATATTCCTCCTGGCTACCTTTGTGCTTTGAGAGCAAAACAGTGCAGTTAACCTGGGGGTTGAGGGCAGAAACAAAGTCCTCCAGGTATTTGAAAAGCCTACCCCCCCCACCACTTATAATTGCTTTGTGCTGTCTTTTCTTTAATCCTTTTAAAATTTTTCATTGTCACGGTTTGTGTGTGTTTCCAGCTTTAAGTTGCCTCAAGTCCTTTCTGGACCCAAGGCAGAGCATAAATCATGAATAGTCATAAGAATAATCTATGAAAAAAAGCAGGAGCTAAACAACGTCAAAGGACAATTCCATGAGGGTTGCTCAATCTATTTAAGAGAAGCGTCCTTTTGAGCACTTCATAAGCAAGCATTTACATTTAAACAATTAATGTTGTAATTACAAACATTCTATTTGAATGAAGCCAATCCCTTTTGCCAATGCTTTAGTAGGCTCGTGCACAACTGTTTCTGCTTGAACTGAACCCAGTGGCAGGTCTTCACCAAAACCTAATGGTGTAGACTGGCTCCAGTCCATATATTTCTTTGCTTTCCCTACAGGGCCTAGAACACTGTCCTGCCCTGGCTTGGTACTTAATGAATATTCCAGATGCTAGACTATGAGATGTGGATGGGTCTTCAGAGAGGATTTGTTTAAAACTCCACATTTGATACATGAGGAAGGATGGATAGCAAGAGAGGAAGAATGCCACCCAAAGTCAACCAGAGAGTTGATGGCAAAGCTTGGATTTGGTTTTTCAACCCCTTGTCTAGTGCTCTGTTAACATCAAACTCTTTTCCAACTGTTGAGCTGGATTTAATGTGATTTAGCCCTTTCAGTTATTCTCACTGTCCTTCACAACAATTAGCCCAAATTACTAAGGCTTTAGAGGGCTTATGATGATTTCATCTTTCTTTGCCCATTATTCTGGGAGAAGGACTTTCTGTTCATGTGGAGAAAGTGCCCATTCTCCATTTTCTCCCAGCTTCTGGCAGCTCCCTGACATCTGGGAGGAGAAGTGACGAAAATCCTCCTCCCGCCGCAGGGAACTCTACAGCCAAATGATGTGAGGGACTAAACCGAGCCTAGTCTTGGGAGCCAACTTCTTCATTGAATTGTCTGTGAAGAAGTCAACAGCTATTGTTTTTCTGAGGCCCATCGTGCTATTGTTGCCCCCCAAGACACCCTCTGTGATGGGAAAGCCCAGGCGACCACGGGTAATAATGCAACAATGGGCCTTTGCCTCATCAAGGATAACTCCAGGAAAAATAATTACAAGCAGGGATGCTCTCCAAAACCCACAGATGGCTCCACCAGCTCTTTCCCCAGAGTTAGAGACAGACCTGACAAACACCATCAGCCTCAAGGATATCAAAAGTGGAGAGAACAGGAAAAACGGGGGGAAGATGAAGACATCGCTAGCTGGACCAACAGACTCTGAGGCAGTGAGCAGCGGGAGGGAGGATTCTTGAGTGAAACAACATCACAGCTGACATCATCCAGGCAGGGCCAGCCGAGAAACAGCTGAGCTAGCAAAACAAGCTCCCAGCAGGCTCTAGAGACAGTCCCGCAGCACAAGATAATCCTGCAATAATCGTTCTTCAGCAGCACAGAAAATTCCAGCAAAGCAGAGGCGGGATCCCAGTCAAATAGAAGATTTCGTAAGACAAAGCAAAACAGTATCAAGAATTTTACTCTCATTCTTAGAATGAATGGATCCTGTCCTTATCCAGAATGTTCTAGAAATGGTACACAGTCGTCAGCCAAGATGGCAAGACCTTAGCTCTGAACCCACCACTGGCTACTTGCCTAAAGGTGAACAGCTTACTCTAGGTTGGTGGACCAGTTATTCTTATTTACAAAAAGAAGGAATTGGATTAGATCTGTGGCTTTCAATTTTTGTTTTAAGCATGAAATCTTTTTTTATTCTTTTATCATATTTTACATGGAAGAGCAAGATTAAAACAGAACCTAAAAGAGACTTTAAGTTGAAATGGATGTGGCCAGTACAGAGCTTGGCTTATAGGATCACCCTTTTGCCGCCGAGACCCCTCCTTGGACCTCAATACTTGGAGGGTTTGGAATAGTTGGACTAGAGTTAGAGACAGACCTGACAAACACCATCAGCCTCAGAAAAAAGCTTTCCAGCTCTCAAACTCTGTGACACCATGATCCTGAGAACCAAAGGGATTTGAGAAAACGGTAAGACCCCAATGGGCTAGTTGGGGTGGTCTTTGAAGAATGAACCAAGCTGAAGCAAAGGAATGAGAGAGAAGGAAATATTCTAGGCAAGAAGCAGAAACATGAAGAAGCAGAAGGGGTTTTCCAGTTGAAATAGTGTTTGGATGGATGCTGTAGACTCTGCAGTGTATGGGAACAGTGGGATCAGTGCTTTCCAAGAATGTTTGCTGTGGGATACTGTTTTCATTATATCCTACCCCAACAAATGGGAAATGCTTTCCAATGACATCCCAAGTTGCAGATCAGACAAGGATGCTAAAAACACAAATCAGCTTGGCAGAGAACAAGATAGCTCATTCATCGCAGGTGTCCATGGAACCCAATGCTCCATCCACCCCATCCACCTCGTCATCTTTGGAGAAGGGGCATTAGTGACAGTCCAGTGCCTTCAAAGAATTGCTGCTCTCTTAACAAGCTCACAAAATTGTTCTCATTTAATAGAATTATACTAGCTTCTGAAGTAGGACTTGTGGGTCATTTCCTTCAGGAGTGTCCAGTCTGTCTGGGGGGGAGGGGAAAGACATGTATTTCTGGGATATGAAAAATTTTTTAAGACTGTGCTTTATAACAAAGTCCAAAGTGCAGTCAAGTTTGCTGGGGACGTGGGTGTGTCATTGGGAAACTGGGAGAGCAATGGCTGGAGGGAGCAAATACGAGCTTTGAGGAGCAGGGCTCCATCTACCTTCTGATGGTCTTTGTGATAACACAAAGGAAGACGTACTCTAGAAGACAAATTCTTGAAAAGCAGGAAGCAAATGTTCAGGTTCTGCTATAGGAGCTCATAGCTCTAGCGCATACAGGGGGGTATCCTTCACAATGAGTGTGCTTTGCAAGAACCTAGTGTAGGTAAACTGTCTCAAAAATGGCCATCAGCCATCCTGCCATCACTGTAAGTGCACAGGGCTCATCCAGTCAGGAGGCAGCATCTGTTTTCCCTTCTTTTGAGTCTGGGCTGCTCTGTGTCTTGCTTCGACGAATAGAATGTGGTGGATGAGACATTGTCAGTTCTGGGCTTAGCTTTTCAGAGGTCTGGAAGCTTCCAGGTTCTCTCCCTAGCCACTCAGGCTTAACTATGGACTGATGAGAAAACACATGGAGAGAGAGAATGACAGTCCTTATGGAAAAGAACTAAGTTGCCCCGGGGACAGCCAAGACCAAGGCGCCAGACGTGTTGCTGAGGTCATCTCGGACATTCCAGCCCCAGAGAGCAACCAGATGACCTCCGGGCTGAAGGCAGCCTTATGAGTAACCCTAGCCAACACTACTTGGAACTGTAGTTCTCCAATGGAGACAAAAGAACACACAAAATTGAGAGGAATGGCAAAGTGTTATGGTTTTAAGTCACGAGGTCTTGGGATGGCTTGTTATGAAGCAATCATAGAGAAGTGACATATGGACACTGGATGATAGGAGATTGTGTATAACAGGGTCCCTCCTCTCCAAGGCAGAGGTCCCAAACTGGAGATTCATGGGCTTTTAGGAGCTTTGAGGATGGACTTCAGATAGGTTACAACTCTCCCCAAAACTATGTATAAAATTGTAAATTCCTGGACATATGTACATTTCTCAAAGGAAAAAAAAAATCATAAAATTAATCAGATTCTCCCACCTAGGAGTTCCCAAGCTGCTTGGTCTGGACAAGGAGTGGAGGCTTGGACCTCCTTGCTGTGATTCCAGATGTTATTTATCTGGCTTTAGTGTATTTGAATTTTTTTTAAAGTATAGAACAATCTTAACAGAGGAAACAAACCCCAGTACCTAAAGTAGATAAAAGTAAATCTCTGAATTCAGCAGGGGCTCAGATTCTTCTGAAAGCTATTTTACCCTCATTCGACATGGAGACCCTTGAGACACTCCTGAGATCAAAAACTACTTGCCATGGGGTTGATTTTTCCCAAAGGCTTTGCCTTTTCCAGAACATCATATACATGGAAACACAGGGCATGTGGCCGTGTGATTCTGGCTTCTTTCACTTAGCACAATGCTTCTGAGATTTTTCCACACTGGACCAAGAATACATGCTTCCTTTTGGCTACTGAGTAGTATGCCTTCACGTGGGCACTGCAGTGTCTTTACCCATCCGCCTATTCATGGACACTTGAAAGAGTTTCTTCATTAGTTTTTAATACTGAAAGGAGTTTCTGGGGAAATTTGACAACTTCCTTTCCTGAACTTTAAAAGTTGTGTGGGTTTTCTGGGAGGGTGACCAGGACAGAATATTCCCTGTGATCCGGATTTTAGGGAGGGGGAGCTAATGGTTTCCCTGAAATTAACAATTTAGCTTCATGCTGATCATTTCCGCCAGCGTGTCATTTGGCGGATGTGGGAGTTTCGCACAGCCATAAAGGGGGCAGAAAGGTCAGTTGGACCCCTCCCTCCCGGTACCCACCCACTTGGGGGTAGGTTGGCACCGTTGCACACATGAGGATGTGGGTGAATTCCCAGACAGTTGTGTAACAGCGTGGGTGTGACAGATAGGCAGGTGTCACAAGCAGGGGTGCCCTGAACCCAACCAGCTTTATCACATTTCACAGTGTTTCAGTCCTTCCCTTCCCAGCACTGATTCCATGCAGGGCCCTGAAATCGATCCATGCACTGGAGAGACCAGGAGGGCCCCCATCCAAATCTGCCTCAGCAGGATGTCCCCTAGTCCCACTGCCTGCCTCAAGCCTCCCTGCCGCCTAGGAGCTTGGAAGATAATTTGCAATGGCAGGGCATTTCTCTTCACCAATGGCGGCGGTGGTTTCACCAGCATCTTTTCCTGCTTGGCAGCCCCCAGGAAGTAGAGATAACATAGCCTGTTGTGAGCTCTGCCTGGGGATTATGAAATATGTTTAGTCACTTGTAATAGGGCAAAGAAAAGTGTTAGCCCCAAAATGTGGTTCTGTGGGTTGTCATTGGAAAAGAGAAGCTCTCAGTGGAGAAGGTGACCCTGGAATTGGGATTCACCTTTCCCTGGAATTGCCTGTCCCTGTTGCAATGATCTCCCCCATGCCCTCAAACCCCACCCCCCTGCCACCCTGACCCCACTTCAGTCTGGCCCAAGGTGGACGAATCCTCCTTCTAATAGTTTGCAGAGACTGGGCTGGGGTCCCACGGAGAAGCATGGAACTAGAAGTTCTGTGCTTCCATGGATGGCTTCCTGCTCAGCTCTTGCCCTACCCCAGACCCTTCTTAACCACATCAGCAGGACAATATGCACAGGTCCTCTGATTCTTGGGGTCTCTATCAAAAGTAAGAAGCTGAGCTTGCTTTCCCAGTCTGCTGGGATCCACAGCCTTCATTGTCCAGGTTCTCGTTCGACAATTTGCCTCTTTCTTAAATAAGCTCAACAAGCAAAGCTTCATCAATGGTGGGAGACCCAACCTTCGACTCACAGGGTCACACTTGACTGTAACATTCCTTAAAGAAAACCAAAGCCCAAAATGCTCAGTAACAGCACGGGGTGGGGTGGGGTGGGGTGGGGTGAGGAGGGAGGTCAACATAGCAGAAAGGTTAAGGGCAGAGGCTCTGGGACCGAACTGCCTAGTCCTACCACCTCCCTGCTGTGAGACCATGAACAAGTCGCTGAACTTCCATGAAACTTAGTTTCCATACCTATACAATGGGGTAACAATAATGCCTATCTTGTTGGATATAACTGAGCAACAAAAGTTAAAATAAAGTAGATGTGTTGGTGCCTGACACATAATAAGTACTCAATAAATAAAACACGTTTCCTCGTTGATATAGTCTTACAATGCTCTGTTAGGGACAGTTTCTGGTTCCCACTGATGGGACAGGCTTAGCTGTCTGTCACTTCCTCATTTTCAGGCTGGGCCCTGAAGCTTCAAATCCAGTCTCTGCACAGGGGCTGATCAGAATGATAAGCATCATTTCCCAGAGGCTGGTAGTGCTTGGCCCCACGGGCAGCCCCTTGCAGCATACGGGCACAGGTGGGCAGTCAAGCCAGTCAGACCATCTCATTTGGGCATCAATCCTATGGGGCTGGGAAGAGAGGGCATTCATGTTCAAAGCTGAGCTAGGGAACGTGGCACTCTCACCATGATTTCTAGACTCATGTACAGGTACGGTCACATACATCCCATCCCCGTGCTTTGCACATGCCGTTCCCTCTGCTGCCCACCCTTCCCCATGCTTCACCTGGTTCACTCCAGCTCATCACTCAGGCGCAGCCTAGGTGGCACGGCTTCTGAGCCATCTTCCTTGTTTCCACCATTGTTCTTGTCATCTCAAATTCTTACTTTGATGGCACCTCTGTCTCCCACTCTGTCTCAATTCCCATATTTTCTTGGTTTATCACTTATCATTCAGCACCTGGAAAAGCAGTCTCTTGATTTGTTAAATGACTGATGGGATGGACGGATGGATGGACGATGAATTCCAGAGGGCGATATTAGGTTGAACCACATGAAACTGCTCTTATTCAACTGTCTTTGACCTACAAAAACAGCAGTTCATGTTTTGACCTAATATTTGCCATATGGAGAATTCACCTTCACTTATCTGTGATAGCTTTATAAATTATAAAGGGCATAGGAAGCCTTCCATTAGTGTGGACCCACCTCACCGGTTGGGACACGAGTATCTTCATAAACGTAACAAAATGTGAGACACACATAGCTGTCCTCGATTCACACATGATGAAACTGAACAGAGTGGTTAAATGGCCTGCCCAAGGTCAGTTTCATTCATGGTTTAGATTAGATACATGTGTGTTTACATATACCAGCAATTTTTAAAGCCCACATACAGGAGCAGAAAAAAGCTTGGCAAATTGAGGGAACATATATTGTTGAATTTAAAACAACACAGTTAATAAACTGCTTTCACTGTTTTTGAATTTAATGGCAAGCAGGGTTTTTATTGATTTAATTCTTTATGCTCACCATTAACTCAACAAAACTGCTTTTTAATTTAACCCAAGTGCTTTTAGCTCACAATTTTTTAATTCAATAAAAGTCGTTTTAAAATTCACTTTATCGCTCTGTTCACTCTGAATTAAACATTTCCCTGAACTCGAACAAGACCCCTTTGCAAATGGACGCCTTTCTGTAAATACACATTACCGTCTTCCATAATTTAAATCTGAGCACAAGTCGATAGGCGCAATCCCCAGTCAATTTCCTCATCCGTCAGAAAGCTGTGGCTGATCTCGAAGACTGGTATGGGATTATTAAATTCTGACAGATATCTTTCTAATTGTTGTTATGATAGTAACTTCTATAAATCATGTGATTTTATCCAATGGGGTTGAAAATTTTAACTGATATATACAACTTCAGCAGATAGGAAGATTAGCTAACTCTTGTTAATGTTAGCATCATTAGCATCTTTCTAGACTACGGAGCAGCGGGTTTCATGGCTCCCACCCCCAAACTCCCACACTAGTGGTAATAGTCTGTAATCAGTTCTGACACACGCCGCATTTGTTGGCTTTATGAATCTTCTCTGGGCATTCCGCTACAACAATTTTCCCTGAAAAGCTTAAATTTGAGGTTACAGTACAAGTCGTATGTTTATGGCATTGTTACCACATAAAAACTTTATTAGAAACTTTATAATCTTAGGGGCGCCTGGGTGGCTCAGTGGGTTAGGCCGCTGCCTTCGGCTCGGGTCGTGATCTCAGGGTCCTGGGATCGAGTCCCCGCATTGGGCTCTCTGCTCAGCAGGGAGCCTGCTTCTCTTCCTCTCTCTCTGCCTGCCTCTCTGCCTGCTTGTGATCTCTCTCTGTCAAATAAATAAAATCTTAAAAAAAAAAAGAAACTTTATAATCTTAAGCCTTTCCTAATACTAAAAATTCCTCAATATTGACTTTCCTATAAACGTGGGCAAAAAAAAAAAAAATCAGAAAAGATCGTCACTTCTGTAGCCTGGTAAGTGCAAACATATTTTTATTTTTCATGTGTTCCTCTTCCTCTCATTCCTAGTAATGTCTAAGGGAGTCAATAACTTTACCTCTGTTACATTAAAAAAAATAAAAACAAAAGCAAACAAAAATGTTACATCAGAAACTAATGATGTACTGTATGGTGACTAACACAACAGAATTTAAAAAAAGGAAAACTTAAAAAGAAAAAAAAGCAGAGTTTTAAAAAGGAGAACTTTCTCTTGGGCTGTGGCATAAATGCCAGGGCCCATTAATCTTCTGAAATCATTGATTATTAATGTATCTATATTCCCTCTCCACGCTAAGTATGTCGGAAAGATATTCTACAAGACAATGTGTGAGACTAAATGATTTTGTAATCATGCTCTGTGAGGTAGAAGATTAAGCTAACAATAGTGTTTAAATGGCAGCCATAGGCACTCAACATTCTCAAAACCCAGCTTCGTTTCTTGTGGGCCCACGAATGCACTGGTGTTGGGTGAGAAGTGTCTCCTGAGGATGATAAGGTAGGCAGCTGCTCTTTGGCCCTTCCTCTAAAAACAAGAAGAAAATAAAAACGTGAAAGAGTTCATTAATGAAAGCAGCAAACCGAAAGACACACACACACACACACACATACACAGGAGATGAGAAGCAAAAATAGACATCGGGCCCATATGTGCTCATGGCAAGGCAGGGGGGAGGGGAGATAATCATAAAAGCATGCATGAAAGCCAACATGTCAGGGCCTTCACCAAGCCTGCTTGGATGGGGCAGAGGACGTGTTTGCAGCAAAGAAGGGCAGAACCACAAAATCGCACACAGACATCCCCAAAATGGACCCGAGAACGGATGGCCAGTAACATGGGTAACCACTGACAGCTCAGACCGCAGACATCAGCCATGACATCAAAATTTCTTTTTAAAAAATGCCCCATTGCTCAATCTGTGAAAATGGAAAGCAGCTAACACTTTTTCTCAGACTGTGTTCATGTTACGGATGTCTATACCCGGGCACCCGTTCTGCACGTACCAACAGCTTTGCACATACAAGAAACAGGCAGGCGTGAGGAGCTGGTCCTCTGTGCACTTGCAGAGTAAAGGCTCATGAGTTGAACTGAGGCTGCAGACATCTCCCTGGACTCTTCACCTCAATAGTTAGAAGAGAGGCTTTATAGCCCAAGAGTAAAGGCAAGTACAAGGTCTTCTTTACCTTCCACCTTGGATGCTGGTCAGCCCCGTGCACACAGCTCACTCACTGTTGTGTTCCCCCAAGCTCTATGGTAAAGAGTCTGAGCTATACACAAAGCCCTGGCCCATCACTTCCTACCTTGACAACATTGATCAAGTTGCTTAAACCTTTCTGTGGCTCCGTTTCTTCACGTGGGAGTACGAATAATAAAAGAAGCCTATTTCACGAGTTGCAATAAGAATCAAATGAGATCCTCATTTAAGGTACTTTGCAATAGCGTTTGGTATGTAGTAAGCACTCAATAAATATTGGTCAACATTATTACTATTATAGTTTTTACCACTGTCTAGACCGCTAAGAACCCAGCCCACTTTGTATCTTGCTTGTGACAGAAGGTAGAGCAACACTTCCCATTTCCTTTTCTTCTAACTTCAGTTTTCCTTTTTCACCTCCTTTATTTCTGGCTAAACAATAATTTTCCTGACTCTTCTTTTCTTTTTTCTGTGGTTGCTTTGCTTATAGTTAATAGCCTCCCCCACAGTGCCATCACTGTTACGAATACCACCACCCTGCCACCACCACTACCACCAAGACCACTTCTATGACCAAAACCAACACCAGGGCCATCTATTACACCACCAACAACAAAAACAACAACACCAGGACAATTTCCACTACTTCCACCACCACCACCAACACCAGGACCATCTCCTCCACCACCACCACCAACAACAACACCAGGACCATCTCCATTACTTCCACCACCACGATCAACACCAGGACCATCTCCTCCACCACCTACACCTACACCAGCACCTTGATCATCTCCTCCACCTCCACTGCCAACACCAACACCAGGACTATCTCCACCACCTCCACCACCAACATCAGGACTATACCATATCCTTCAACTTTACCACCAACACCAACACCAGAACCAAGACTGTCTTCACTACCTCTACCACCACCACAAACAACACAACCACCACCTTACCATTTCCACTTCCCCCTTAACCTTTTGAACCACTAACACCTCCACCACACCTCTACCACCATCACAACCACCACATTAGTCCATTACAACAATTTATTGAACTAAACATTTTATATCCTTAAATTCCATGTTTGCTTCTTAGTGTAGTTTCATTTTTGAAGGTACTATGGTATTACTGAAACCATTTCAAAATCTTTTTGAAACAAGGTATGGTGTAAATATATAGATATGTAACTAGCCATTATTTAAGGGTACCAGATATAAAGGCAATAGGTGCCATCGAAATTGTTCTATAAATCTAAAAGACTTTACTGACAGTAAATTAAGAAGTAATGCTATGTAGTACTAGAAATTAAAATGTATAAGACTTATTTTATTTCTATGTTTGTTAAGTATGTGTGTATAATCCCAGACAGGTTTCTTAAGTTCCATCAGCCTCCATTTCTTCTGCAAAATGAGGTAACAGTCCCAGCAACAACGTCCTCTTGGCATGCCCAAGAAGAGGATCAGGTTGCATGGACATAGGCCATTGCCCATTATTTTAGTCATTTTAAGTGATGTTGTACTATATCCCATCAAAGTTTATTTCACAATTTAAATGGACTTGTGTTTTCTCTGCTTGGTAATGTGGTCATGGTGAATATGGACCTTTCAGCAGACTGGATACTGCAGGAGGGGGCTAGAGCGGCCTCATATGTTAGCCTTGGGGACATACTGTGGGAAAAAATAATGTGTGATGATCAAATCCAATCATTAATAGGGTGCCAGGCTTGAACACAGTCTACTTGGTTTGGGGGTGCAGGGTTGGGATAGGGAGAACCTAACTAAAACAACAGGAGTTGCTGGGAATAGAGGAAGAGTTGGGCCAGATCTCAGTATCAACAATCATGGAGATGAACACAGTCAAAGACATGGGGCAAAATCAGAATCAGAGACAAAACTGTGGGGCCTAGGATCAGGAAACTGAAAGCCAGTGAAACCTAATTGGTCAAGCAGATGGGAGAATGAGGTTAGGATAGGATGGGGCAGAGGGAGAGGTTCAGAGCAATTGCCTAAAGCAACAGGAGTGTTAGTCCCGCCTTTATAGACTAGCAGGAGTCTGATGGGAGGTCTACCTGACTGATTATAGGCTTTTTAATTTATTCATAAATTTAGACACCATTATCTTCCAGAGAGTCTTCAAGAAGGTTTAGTCTTACATAATGAACACCAACAGAGAACATCCTAGGACTGATTTCATCTCCCCACTTGGAAATCAGAATGTCACTCCATCTCACTAATTCTGGTAAATCCAGGAAAAGGATCAGTCTGCGTTAGCGGTGGTTTAAATTAAAGGAAAAAATGGAGGAAACATCTTTTGGTAGCAAGTTTTTCAACATTATTCGGAGTCACGGGCTAGATGAAAATTGGAAAGGATGCACAGACAGTCATTGACGTACACTTTAGCCTGGAGCAGGACAAGACAAAGCAGGGGTTGCAATCTTTGACCCTGGATTCCAAGTGCAGGTAAGAGCACCCAAATATTTATGTCTGCAAATACCTAAAAGAATAATTAGGCTTGCTTTATAGAGCCCATGGCTTAAAGTAAGGAAACAACTGAAGTCCTTTCTGTTGGAGCTCTCCAAATAGAGGGGATTACCTTGTAAGGCAGTGAGGACCTGCCCACCCAGCCTAGCCCTGGAGTAGCCAAGATGGGATGGAGGGACATTTGGAGGGACATTGTAAAAGGGGTTAAATGAGAAGAGTCACACTTAATGACCTTGGGCTCCATGGTTCTGAAAAATAACGTGAGTAACTAATACTCTGCTTGAAACTTGAAAATAGTAGGTTCATTCCCTTGTAAACTTGATTAAACTATTAATTCGTTTGCCAAATTCCTTATGCAGATAAAGCTCATCCTTGGTCGAAAGATACGATTCCGGGGCGCCTGGGTGGCTCAGTGGGTTAAAGCCCTGCCTTCCGCTCAGGTCATGATCCCAGGCTCTTCGAAAGGAGTCCCACATCAGGCTCTCTGCTCAGCAGGGAGCCTGCTTCCCTTCCCCTCTATCTGTCTGCCTCTCTGCCAAATTGTGATCTCTGTCTGTCAAATAAATAAATAAAAAATCTTAAAAAAAAAGAAAGAAAGATACCATTCCTTCATTATTGGCAGTGTTTTAACGCATGAAGATTTTACCGCATCACCAAATAATCTAATGGTAATTCAATTTTACACCCAACACTAACCCCTCCTCCCCGACACACACACACACACGCGCGCGCCGGCACACACACACGCACACACACAATTTCTACATGCTGATACACATGACCTGGATCTACATTATAGACTGATTTACAGATGCTCAAAAAACGGTGTTATTCCAGGGACGCCTGGGTGGCTCAGTTGGTTAAGCGGCTGCCTTCCGCTCAGGTCATGATCCCAGCGTCCTGGGATCGAGTCCCACATCGGGCTCCTTGCTCGGCGGGGATCCTGCTTCTCCCTCTGCCTCTGCCTGCTTCTCTGTCTGCCTGTGCTCGCTCACTCTCTCTCCCTTTGTCTCTGACAAATAAATAAATAAAATCTTAAAAAAAAAAAAACGGTGTTATTCCAGGAAGATTTATATTTTATAAGGGATCGCAGTGCACCTAGTAATGACCCAAGTGTTGATTGAATCGTCTGTGGCGTGGACATGGCCCCCGCCCTACCCCGGCCCTCCCCGGCCCCCCCCCCCCCCCCCCCCCCCCCAGCAAAGCAGGGCTGATTACCTGGCTGATTATTTTGCGGTCTCCTCCGCCACTAATGCCGACCGCAACAGGATCAATATTGACTCAATAGCAACGTGTGTTATATTAGGAAACAGAAAAAATAACCCAGAACAAACATGCAACTCAATTCAAAGAGCTGTGGAATCCCCTCCTGGAGGGTTATTATCTTTCTCTGTGAGCAGAGGCAGAAATAGTCCGCGGCTATCTGTGCTGGGGCGTGGAGCACAGGACGGGAAGGGAGGCCGCCCCCACAATCGGCCGGACTATTGTCCCCTCGGCACCCCGGGACAACAGACACGGAAGGAAGGTGTGTGCTGTCGGCCGCTTATGGGCCTGAACATCCACTGTGCGCAGGGTCAGCCCCCCCCACCCTTGCAGTTGTACTTGTCCCCGTGAACAAGTACAAGATGGAGCTGGAAAGGGACCGCGTGTTTATCTCATGGTCAGTTCATTGCAGGCTGGGGGAGAGGAGGCGTCAAGAGAAAGGCTGCTTACTGCAGGGGAACCCAAGACAGCATGAGAAAATGGCTCCCGTGGGTGGCCGGCTCCCTTCTTCCCTTTGTCCAGAGAGCTGTCTGGGCTGGGCAGTGTTTCCTCCTCCTGGCGCAGTCCGTCCTTTGCCCTGCACCTGACGCAGGTGACACACCTGCCCTCACCCAGCTCCCGCCTGGCCCTGTTGGGGTCTCCACAAGTCTTCCCTGTGTCCCCAACAACTCCACCTCGGGCTGTGCCCCCAGTGTACCTCAGCTTCCTCCTCTCCCCCACCCCCACCAGTACAGTTTAAAGCTTCAGGGCCAAGATCTGACTACCCCTCTCTATCTCCCCACTGGACTGGAGCTCCTGGAGGGCCATGACAGCGTCTGGTCACCTCTGCACCCCCAGTGCCCGACGTGTGGCTTGCCCACACTAGGTATTCCTATGTGCTGAATGGTTGAACAGAAAGCTTCGAATTGACCAACAGCTGTCAGTTTTTAATGCAAATGTTATTTGGAGAAGAAAGAGCCTCACTTATGCCTTCCTGAACCCTCCTGTGGGGTGATTAAGCTTCTAAAGAAAGGGCCCAGTTAGATATCTGTCCCTGAGGTCCCTTTAGGAAACTGTTATTTCTGAGATTCGTTCCCCCGACCCCACCACCACCACCCCAGAAAGCAGGCCACCAGTGAGCAACTATAATGCGTGAGTGACACAGCTCACGGGGCCCTATCTGGATCTCCTCTATTGGCCCACAGCCAGAACATCCAATTTATGTTCTTACCATCATTCTCGATCAGATCTCATGCTCCTGCTGTGTGTGGACAGAGCTCTTCTCAGCGGGCCAGACTCTGACATAACCTCCAGAGCCATCCTTCCTCTCTACCCAAAGGACTGAATGTCTAACACCCTTTTAGCAGGGACCTCGACACATGTGCCCAAGTGGCTTCTGGAATGCCCTCCTCCTTAGTAACCAAATAAAGGACCCAGTTCCCAGTTTATGTCACACAGTTCCTGTAGCTCTTTATCCTTAAGATGTTGTCTGATGTTCCTTTCCTGAAGGCTTGCATGCTAAGGGGAGGCATCGTTTCCTCATTCTAAAGCTTCCTTGCCGTATCTTTCCACAAGGAATCCTCGAGTGTTATCTCTCTCTTCTTGGGCCTCGTAGGCTTCCATGCTGTCGGTGTATGTTCCTAATTGCACATCTTTTCTCCCCTTCTCTTTTGTCTGTTTGAGGCCTGTTTCCTGGCCTCTGGGGGAGCCCTACAATCCCTTCAAATTTAGAACACAATCAGTCTCTGCTCAGGCAGACTACTCTTTGACTTATACATGAAAAACAATTTATGTTCTTACCATCATTCTCGTCATTCTGGAATAAGCTCTGGGGCTAACACTGCCACCACCTAACAGCCCCCTAAAAAAGCATTTCCCAAACAAAAGTGGAGCTTTCCCTTTGCCAAGGTCATCCCTCCACAGCATGCTCCCCACCACTCTTCAAATTAGAATGCAGAAACAGCTCCCATTTCTTTTTTTTTTAATATTTCATTTATTTATTTGACAGAGAGAGAGAGAGAGCGAGTACAGGCTCTCCACTGAGCAGGGATCCCAATGCGGGACTCGATCTCAGGATCCTGGGATCATGACCTGAGCTGAAGGCAGATACTTAACTGACTGAGCCACCCAGATACCTAACTCCCAATTCTTTAAATAGCAAATGTTACTTCTCTGTAGATACAGCTTTTTATCTGTGGCTTTGTATCATGGGACCTGGGAAAGGAGAAATCCACAGACTCCATCCAGAAAAAACGTTCATGGTGCTCACCTACCACAATACCGAGGAAAAGCTTGAAAAGGAGCCCGGAGAGGTCACGTGTTCCCAGGATCCTAGCCCTCAGCTCTAAACTCTCCCCCAAGCCTTTCTTGACTTCACCTCCTCAGGTCACCCTTGCTAAAGCCTCCTGCTACCCTCAAACCCTATTCCTTTCTGTCCCACAACAGGGATAACCTGTCATCAGAGATCTCCTTCTAAAGACTATTTCTTCATTATAAGATCTGGGAACAGAGAATTTGATGACATCAACACAGATTCAGGGAGCTGGGACTGAAACAGAAAGAAAGCATTCTTGTCCTGGGGAGCTCCAATTCCAACAGAAGCCACACATCAAAGGAAGGGCAAGGGGGACCTAATAGAAATCTAGGTTGCATTTTCCTGGTTGTCTGTTCATCAGCATGTCAACTCTTGCAAGTCAGGCTTGGGTAGCAATACTAATAGGAAGGAACACTTTTACAGCCCTATGATATGCTCTTATCTTTTCCCCAGCAGTTTGCCCATGGAAGAACCAGCTTTGTTAATTCCATTTTATATATGGAGAAACTGAGGCACCATAAATGGGATGATTTGGGTAGGCTTAGGTAACTTCAGGTACCTGTCCAGTCTGGCACCCAGATAAGAGGCCCAACGGAAGAGGGGCCGTGTCAGTAGGCAATGATCTCTACCGCTAGAGACTGGTACCACGGGAATCTGGAAATCGGGGAGACACATCACTTCCAGTAAGTGTCTCTAACCAGTTTCTCTCCCAGAGAGCAAATGGCTTCTCTTAACCAGATTCCTCAAATATTAAAAATGTGGTACTAGAAGCTGCATCAAATAACCTTTATATTAGAGTTGAGTCCAAATTCAGAAGTAAATAAAAAATAGAACAATCATCACTCCTTCAAATAAAACAGAAGTGAGCTGCCCTTGTAGCATTTCTGATTTTGTTCCCGAGGACCTGGAAATGGACAAGTATACATATAAATGTCAACAATGTGCATAACACGGAATGCACAACTTGTTAAGATACACTGTAGTCATTTATTTGCCCATGGCTCTGTCCCAGTGGGCTGTCAACTCAAGGATGGGGCATGGATCCCCAGTGCCTGGCAAAGTCCCCTGCTAAATATTTTTTGAGTGATTGAACGAACAAATGAATAAATGAAAAAAGAAACACATGGGTGAATGACCATAAATACACCCCCAAACCCCCACTCTGGATGTCATATATGTTAAGTTGTATATAGAGTAAACCTCAAAAATGAATACTATCAATGCTAATGAGCAGTTTGACTTTAGTTTGATCATTTTCTAAATTTCTTTTTCCTACAGTGAGACGCCTTCAGAGATAGGGACCCAGGACTGCCAGGTGATTGATTGGCCTACAGGACCAATTGGAGCACCCACTTGCTCCGAAATTGATGGCCCCAGCCCCACTGAGGTACTGCAGTTTTTCATTATATGAAATGGAAAAGTGATTTAATAATTCTTTCTGTCTTATATTGCTTTAAAGAATTTCAGACAGTTAAAAATTGCATGGATTTTTCCACCATCTGTGTGAGAGTGGGGGAAAAAAATGCTGGTTTTGTTTTTCCTATTTTTAATATGAGCCAGATGAAACAAAAAGATTGTTTCCCTGCAAACTGTAGGTCAAGTACCTATAGAATCTGGGGGATGCTCTGTAAGTTATCATATTATCTTTCTTCCTTGACAGGATACCATTAGATGGTGTATCATTTCAACATTTATTATCTTTCATGTCCTTTTATCTTCACACTAGGATTTCTTTTAAAATTCCGATCTGTGCATTTGGTTTCATTATACAGCACTGTCTTGTACCAAACCAGTTTTTGAGTGGCTTTCAATATTCTTCAGTTTCACATTTGTCATATCAGCCTGAAACAGTGCCCCAGTTATGTCTGTTTTAGCTTGTTAAAAAGAAACCTATCCAGGGAATGAAGTGTTGGGAGATCACACCTTTAAAGGTAAGCATTACACGTCCTGGAGAAATGGAAATGGCTCAATGGGGAAAGACAAGCACTGCAGAAAATAAAACAAAAATGTTGAAACGAAATGCAACAACTGGTGTTCGTTTTTTAGGATCGCCTCAATTGTTTTAACATCTGGAAACATTCTGGAGACTACAGCAGTTTTCTCCTGCGGCCCATGTGGGGCTATGTCCCAATTCACAAACGGGTTGCCCAACCCTAGTGTGAAGTGGTCCAGTTTCCTTGTTTTCAGAATCAGCAACATAAAAAACTTCTAGAAGAATATCAAAAAAGATAGACAGAAAGAAAAAAAGGAAGGAAGGAAGGGGGGGAGGGAGGAAAAGGAAAGAAAAGAAAAGAAAAAAGAAAAAGCTTTCTGCTTACTCTACTTAGTTGAAAACAAGACAGCCTATGTTTGCATGACTACCAGTGGCCTTGTGAAACATCTCAACACTGCCTTAGGATGGTTGAGGACTTTTTCAGGATCCATTTAGATGTCTTCATTTCTACCACAGCTTTACTAAGCTAAAGGGATTTACATCACAGGAAATTTGAAAGGTTTTGGAGAAATGCTTCCAAGCCTCTATTGCAATGTTGTCGATTAAAGTTGCGTGAAGCATAACAGATTGGGTGGACTGGGAAGTGTCATTTCAACAGAGCCCGACACCAACCAGAGCAGCGCAGGGCCCCAAGAGCATCTTATACGTGAGTTCCACAAGACATTGCTGCCCCCACATCATACTGACAAAGAGAAGAGCCTTCGAACAAAAGGCGGAGTTATAGAGTAATTTTTATGTGTCAGAGTGAAATGGACATTAAATAATTTAGAACAATGCCTGACTCAAGGAGTTGGGTGTGAACAAACAACAAAGGGGAAGCCAAGGCAGGTGGGCGCGGGGGGGGTGTGTGTGCCACAGAAACAAATGAAAGGTGGTTTGAAATGTTGAAGACTGGATTGTTTCTTCAGGCTGCCATAGAAATTGCCACAAATTAGATGGCTTAAAACAACAGAAATTTATACTGTTGCAGTTCTGGAGGCTGGAAATCCAACAGCACATTGTCAGCAGGGCCATGTTCCCTCGGAAGGCTTTGGGGAAGAATCTTGTCTTTGCTTCTTCCAGTTAATGGTGGTTGCTGGCCTTCCTGGAAGTGTCTTGGCCTGTGGCCGCGTATCTCCAACCTCTGTCTCCTTCATCACGTGGCCTTCTTCCCATGTGTATTCGAGTCTCTGTGTCTCTCCATAAAAGGGCACCAGTCACTGGATATAGGGCCCACCCCAATCTAGTATGATCTTATCCTACCTAATTACAAAAACTTGTAAAGACCCTATTTCCAAACAAGATAACATCCTGAGTTTCTGGAAAGGCATGGATTTTTGGGGAGACACTGTTCAATCCAGTACAGAGATCTATACTGATCTCGGTGAGCTTTGTAAACTTTCTCAGTCCCATTTGAGCTTTCAACGTTTCTAACATGGTCCTTTCAAGTTCTTATATTTCACAGTACTCTTCAGACAACAAAGATAGATCTCTAAATCCTGAACAACACGTTCACAGAGGATCCAACGCCCTCTTTTCCTCTAGGATAAAATGAAGTTTCCTACTTTGGCAGTCAGAACTCTGAAGGGTTTTGGCTAGTAACTATGGCCAGGCTGGTCTCAGACCTTAACACCAGGTGGGATGAGTTGAGGAGGAATTTATTATGGTGTGAGGATTCCATACACTTCCTGGATTGAATACCAGTCAACAGAAGGCATGTATGGAAACATATAATCCATAGAAAGTGCTCAGCAAAAGTAGAATTAAGGCTAAATCATGATTTAATTTTTGTTCAGACAATTTTGAACAATTATTACACCAGTTGAGTTTATATTAAGCCATAAAAGAGAATCAAAATAATAGGGACTTACTAAACAAGGCAAGCTATTTCTCCCTTTCTGTTACCTAGAAGCCCAGAAGTAGGGAGTCATCCATCCATGTTTCATGGGAACCTTAGGGATCGGGCTCCTTTCCACTCACCACCATCCTTAGTGAGGTAAGGCATCATTTTCTTGGTCCAATATGGTAGCATCCATTTGCCAATATAAAAGTATAATGAAAAGGGCATCTATACCAGATAACTTTTAAGCTTGGGTCCACATGAGCCAGACATGCTAAATCTGCTGGTCATGCCTTTAGCAGAGCCTAACCATTCCTTGCCGGCACTCTGAGTGTAGATGCTGAATTGGTGAGAGCTAGGTACCTTCACGGTCTGCCGAAAAGTCAATAGACACCTATCTTCATTTGACATGTAAAGATACTATTCTTATTTTTAATTTGAGATCTAATTTGCATATAGTAAAGTGAATATTCCCGTTTTTCAGTGTACAGTTTGGTGAGTTTTTGAAAAATATGGATATCTCTGTAACTACCACCACAATCAAGGTATAGAATATTTCTACCACCCCAAACATCCCCTTGTGTTCACCCTAGTCAGTCTCCCTTCCCCCCACCCCCAGCAAACATTGATCTGATTTCTATCAATATAGGTTATTTTTTCCTATTTTAGAACCTCCTATAAATGAAATCAGGAGGAAGTATGTGTTCTTTTCCATCTTCTTTTGCACAGTAAAACATATTCAGATTCTGCCACATTGTTGTATGCATCAGGAATTTGTTTCCTTTTTGCTGGAGAGCAGTGTTCCAGTGTGTGGAGGCACCGTAACTCCTTCATCCATCATGGCAGCCATGGAGACTTTGATTATCTCCAGTTTGGGGCTGTCATCACAAAGTTGCTCTGACCAATCTTGTATAGTCTTCATGCAGACATATGTTTTTATTTCTCTCAGGTATAGACCTAGGAATGGAATTGCCAGCTTATATAGTAAATGTCTGTTTAACTTTATAAAAAACAAAAACTGTTTTCCAAAGCGTTTGTATGCTCCACTCATCCCATCAGCGGTGTTTGAGAGTTCTAGTTATTCCTAACTCTTCCAAAATGTGACTGTAAGTCCCTTTAATTTTAGCAATTCTAACAGGTATATAGTGATACCCCATTGTGCTTTTAATTCTTATTTTCCTGATGACTAACAGTGTTGACCCATTTGTTCATATACGTATTGATCATTTTATATATTTGTTTGTTACATGTTCAAATATTATTCCCATCCTTTTGGGTTATTTGTCATCTCAGTAAAAGTTATAAAAGTTCATTATATATTCTGGACACAAGTCCTTTGACATATGTATGCGTTATGCATATGTTCATCTCAAGATGTGAAGATTTTCTCCCATACTTTCTTCTAGAACTTTCATATTTTAACTTCTATAGTTAGGTCTATGATTGAACTCTGTTTTATCTCTTTATATGTCATGAGATAGAGATTAGAGTTAGTTTTTTGTTTGTTTGTTTCTGTTTATGAATGTCTAGTTCTTACAGCACCATTTATTAAAAGGAGTATATTTTCTCTGTTGAATTAACTTAGTATCTTTGTTAAAAATCAAACACAGGTGCATCTATTTATGAATTCTCTATTCTGTCTTATTGAACAATATTTCTATCCTTCTGTAAGCACCTTGTTTATTACATCTCTGTAATACGCCTTTAAATCAGGCACGGTTAGTCCTCTGTCATCTTCCCTATCAAAGTTGTTTTGACTCATCTATGTTCCTTACATTTCTGAACAAATAAAATCAGCTTGCCAGTTTTGTTTTGTTTTTTTAATTTTATTTATTTATTTGACAGACAGAGATCACAAGTAGGCAGAGAGGCAGGCAGAGAGAGAGAGAAAGGGAAGCAGGCTCCCTGCTGAGCAGAGAGCCTGATGCGGGGCTCGATCCCAGGATCCTGGGATCATGACCTGAGCCGAAGGCAGCGGCTTTAACCCACTGAGCCACCCAGGCGCCCCAGCTTGCCAGTTTTTAAAATAAAAAGTCTACTGGTGACTTTTTGGTGGAAATTGACAATGGGATTCTAAAAATTTTATGGAAATGCCAAAGACCTAGAGTAGCCAAAATGACCTTGAAAGAGAAGAACAAAGTTGGAAGACTAACATGACCTGACTTGAAGACTTAGTACAAAGCTACAGTCGTCAAGACGATGGGATATGGTACACCTCAAAAGCATATAAACATGTCACTGGAACAGAATAGAGTTTAGAAGTAGTTGTACACATATGTGGACAATTGGTTTTTAATAACGTTGCAAAAGCAATTCAGAACAAATAGTGTTGGAGCAATTGGATAGCCACATACAAAAAAAATTAATTTCATTTCCAATTTGGGAAAAGATGCTTAATATCTGTTAATGGACCAACTGTTTGTGTCTGTCCCCCATTCATATAATGAATCCCTGTCCCTAAATGTGATAATATTTGGAGATGGAGCTTTCGAGGTAGTAATTAGAACTAGATGAGGTCATGAGAGAAGGACCCTCAAATTCAGATTAGTGGCTTTATAAGAAGAGGAAGAACTCTCTCCCTCTCAGTCTCTCTCTCTATTCCCTCCCATCCTTCACATGTTCTCATGAAAATAAGGCCATGTGAGAATGTAGTAAAGGTGTGCCTGGATGGCTTAGTCGGTTAAGTGTCTACCTTTGGCTCAGGTCATGACCCTGGAGTCCTGGAATCGAGTCCTGAGTTGGGCTCCCTGCTCAGTGGGGAGTCTGATTCTCCCTCTCCCCCTCCCCCTGCTCATCCTCCCTCTCCCTCTATCTCTCTCTCACACAAATGAGTAAATAAAATTAAAAAACAAAACATAGCAAGAAGGTGCACATTCTCAAACTTGGATGAGAATCATCACCAGAACCCAACTGTTCTAGCACCCTGATCTTGATTTCTAGGCCTCAGAAGTATGAGAAAATAAATGTCTATTGGTCAAGCCACCCAGTCTGTGAACTCTTTTGTGGCAGCCCTAGTAGATTAAGACAATGTCATTAGTCATTAAGGAACACAATTAAAACCACAGAGATAACACTACATACCTATTAGAATGCTAAAATTAAAAGGACTGACCATACCAAGAGTTGATAAGAATGTGAATGAACCGGAACTCCTAATTACTGCTGATGGGATCATAAGATGGTGTGACAATTTGACAGTTTCTTAAAAGTTTACATATAAATCTATTACATAATGCAGACATTCTACTTTTAGTTAACTACTAAAGAGAAATGAAAGAAATACAAATATTTATATATAAATCTCATATCAGCTTCCATGGTAACATCTCCAAACCATAAACAACCCAAATGTTCACCAACAAGTAAATGGTTAAACAAACTGTGGTATATCCATTCAATAGATTACTGACCAACAATTAGAAAGAATAAATATCGATCTATTCTCCAACATGGATAAGTCTCAAAATAATTATGGTGAATGAAAGATGCAAGAAAGAGGACATACAGTATGGTTTCATTTATGTAAAATTGCAAGAAAGACAAACACTGTATAGAGACAGAGAGCAAATCAGTGGTTACCCAGATGGGAACAGTTTGAAAAAGGGTTTTAAGAGGGTAAAATTAAAGATGCACCAAGAAATTTGATGATGGATATGTTCATTATCTAGATCAATGAAGGGTTGACAAACTTTTTTCTATCAAGAGCCAGATAGTATTTCTGGCTTCATAACTCTGTATTTAATCTCTGTTGCAACCATCAACTCTGTCACCATAGAACAAAAGCAGCCATAAACAATATGTAAACAAATGGGCATAACTGGTTTCCAGTAAAACTTTATTTGCAAAACAGGTGATCAACTACATTTGGCCTATGAGCTCTAGTTTGCCTACCCCTGAGCTGGACAGTCATAGTGGTTTCATACGTGAATACATATACCAAATTTATCAAGTTGTTCATAATGTGCAATTCATTATATGTCAATTAAACCTCAATAAAGCTATTATTTTAAAAAATAGAGGTAAGAAAAACAAAGTCCCTAGATCTGATTGTCTTGTTATTCACAACTATCCATCTCACCCCTTGAGGTGACTGTATCTCCACTTCATTTAGATGTGACTTGTACAATCCCCCCAGGGTAAGGAGAGTATACTTTCCCATCCATGTGAAAGCAGAAACTTTAATGATACATTTTGCTTTGCAAGTTACACTTCTCCCTTCCACCTTGAGAACAGAGTCCCAAGTGAGAAGACACGTGGAAGCAATTCACCCACAGCTTGGATCAGATTCTTAGTCTACCCATAATCTACATTAATGTCACAAGAAATAAATATTTGTAGCTGGAAGCCACAGAAATAATGGGATTGTTTCTTACAGCACTGAAAACTGACTAATACACTTCCCAAATACTTTCCCCAGCCCTCAAGTTTGGCTTCTCGATTCTTTTCTGCACGATGTACACACATTCGCATTCATTTATGGGATGTTTCCTGTACGCCAGGCACTACTGATACTGGATATATCTACAGTCTCTACTCACAAGGAACACGCAGTCAAATGAGAAAAGCAGACCAGAAACAGGAAAATGTGATAAGGCATGGTATAGTGGTTGTCTAAATGTTCTGATTGTCAGGAGCATGGGGACCTTAGGAGCACGAAGGAGAAAGCACTGGACCAAACAGAGGGAGCTGAAGGCACTGAGGGACAGATCAAAGACGATCCCCCCACAGAATCTGACCTCTGAGCTAATCCTGAAAATGGGAATAAGAGTGTGCCAGGCCAAAAAAGTCTCAGAGGATGCGGACAGGAATTTGTCCCTGGCAGTGGAAATATTTTGGGCAAAAGTTTTCAAAGCCTATTTTACTCCTTTCTCTGTGTATCTGTTAATGACTTTTCACCATAAAGGCTCTTGAAAAGGTGTACCATTTTTCAGATGACACCTTCTTTTTATTCACTATAACAAGTTGCTCACCCCTCAACACTGCAAATAAATATGTTACAAAAAGTGAAGTTTCGACATTATGGTTTCAGGCAAAGACTCACTCAACAATTTCCTTGACACCACATTTTCTGGTTAAAGAATACCAGTGGGGATAAAACTGAATTCACATTTGAATGAACCCAAATCATTTGCTTTATGTACACCAAACAAGAGAGATGAAGGGGTAGTATCTTCTATGACTTTTTAGTCCTTTACAAATACGCATTATTTCTATGTGCTTCAATGCACTAGTATAATTAGTCTTTATTTTGTTTAAAGGTGTTTTTCTTTGCTATTGCTTTTTTTAAGTATAGCTTGAGTGTAAGATAACCACAAGTTCCCCCTAAATTATAATATACCTAAACATATGATGTGTAAAAGAAAAGGAAGCATTTTCTGAAGAATGACTCCTTCACCTCCATCAGCTACCATCTGCTACAAAGTCTTTGATTCTTCCTTTGGCAAATACAATGATTCTTCACTTTAGTTACAAAGAAAGCTTATTTATGCTCTTATGACTTAATATGAATTAAAGGTCCTGAAACCAATCACAGTGGGTGGGATGGAGGGGCAGATTTTTCCCATACCACTGAATGCTTATTTACACCCAGGTGGGTGTCCTACAGTTTGACTCAATTGTGACACTCTCGACTCAGAGAAAGCATCAGATCCCATGGTGAAGGCCTCAGTCCTACAAGATCACCCCTTCCTACCCCACTTCAGATGCCATTCTGAAGCCCAAGTTGTCTCCTGGGCTTCTGACCAATTGGCTAAAGACTGGAGGTTCCAATGGACCCCCTCCTTGGGTTAGGTTAATTTGCTAGAGTGGTTCATGGAACTATGAGAAATATTTTACTTACTAGATCACAGCTTATTATCAAAGGACCCAAGTCAGAAACAGTCAGATGGAATAGATGTGTAGGCAAGGTATAGGGAAAGAACAAGCCAATGTCCCAAATCTTCACACTCACCATCCCAGAAGCTCTCTGAACCCCTCCTTTTGAGTTTTTATGGAGGCTTCATTACTTAGACATGATTGATTAAATCACTGGCCATTGGAGACTGAGTCAACCTCCACCCTTCTACCCTTCCCAGGGGGTCAGAGAGGTGAGACTGAAGGTTCCAACCCTCTAATCACAGAGTTGGTTCTCTTGGCAACCAGTCCCATCCTTAGGAGCTGTCTAAAGCTCATCTCATTACCATAACACAAGGCTGGGGGGGTCTCATCATTTAGGAAATTCCAAGTGTTTTAGGAACTCTGTGCAAGAAATGGGAACAAGGACCCAAATATATATTTCTCACTATGAATCACAATATCAGAAACTTCTTTTCCTTCAGTTAATGTATTTTTCTCTTGGTGAAAATTGTTGAGATGAAATTTACCATAATTTTTCTTACTAAAAGAATGGTATGATTTCCTTCATTCAGCTGTTTTTTCCTCTTAGAGACAAGGCTTAGGGGAACAAATTGAAGAGGCTAAACAAGGGACAGGTAGACAATGTGGCCTGACTCCAATTAGGACACACTTAAAATGTACCAGAATTCCAGTTTTTCTTGTCTCTCTCAAACTCTTTGAGGGGATTCAAGTATGTAGTCCCCAATGCCCAGGCATCCCTTGCCCTTTTCCCAGCCATCTTGCTCTGGGACCCTTCTCTTCCACCTTACCCAGCTGGGGGCCTGTGGATCTTTGAGCTCCATTCTCTCCCAGGGGAAAGGAGGGAGCAAAGCAGACAACAACCACTTGCTGTGATACAGGAGTGGAAGGGAGAACATCAGGAACACCCTCAGCTTGCTATCTTGTGTATATAGGTACATATAGAAAATTGATGACTGTTCTTTATTTCTGTAACATCTCTTAATTGGCCTAATCCAATTCCATCCTAACTCCACACATGTCTGTGGCTCCATGAGGTCTTCTTGGCCACTCACCCCACCCCACTCTAACCCTAGGATCCTCCCGCCCCTTCCCTCACTCTCTCTACCTACATGAAAATTCCAGACCTCAAGGCCCATAACATGTCTCTTGTCTCTGCAGTACTTTTGTATGGATGTATAATGAATATACATGTAGCCCTAGATTGTTCCACAAGGGTTTCACTTTGGTTCCCTGGGGAGACCCAAGGAAGGTCAAGGTTCTCTGCATCCCCATGGTGCCAGCCCTGTATTTAGCACACAGGGTACCCTATTGTGCCAAGAGGAGAATTGAAAAGCCCCACACACAAGTGTTATCACTTCTGTAGTGTCACCCATTAGCTGTGTAACTTGCTTACCTCCCCGGGACCCAAGCTTACCCCACCATATAACAATGCAATTATGCACCATATAACAAATGTGCTAATCCTTGCTGTCTCTTCTACATATGAAAGCCCTGATGCCAGTAAACAATTTGCTACCAGACTCTACTGTCAGAGGACATCGTCTAATATTGATTTTTAACCATAAAATCCTCTTCTGCTCCTTCCCTTCCGGAATTTTCTCCAAATGGTCCAATCCAAAAAGTGGCCATGTAAAGTCCACCAGATTAGGTGCATGACCTATGCTTGTAGTTGAACTCCGGTTCCCTGTCATTGTCATCACAGCATGGACATTGCGTACGCAACACACACACACACACACATGCACACACCACTTGGACTATACCTAGGGCCCAGTTGTTATTTGATAAATTCTCAAGGATTGACTTTTACATGTGTGTCCTTAGCAAGGTCATAGGAGGAAAGAGATGGAGCAAAAGATTCAGACAAGGAACAATGGGAAATATTATGCCACTGTATTAGTGTTCCATGGGTGTAGAAATCAGAATATTAGAGATAGTCTAGAGAGGAATGTCGCTAGGGGCAATGACCTGAAATCAAGTGGAGGAAATGTGGAGCTGAGCAGGAAATTTCCCAGTTGGCCTGTTACACCAGGCTTGACAGCCCCAAGGAGCCCGTGGAAGCGCGTGTCATTAAAAATCTCTTCCAGTTATATGCTGCTAATGGGAATAATCCCATTTTGCTGGGATTAGAGGAAGTCTTTCAGATCCAACAGCTCAACCCCTTCACTTTTCAGGAGAGAACACTGGGAGCCAGACAAGAGAAATCACCTTTGCAGACTGAGTTATACTTGAACCTGACTCCATGCACTAACTCCACTTTCTCACCTGCTATTCTTGGAACACCTGGGTACTTGCCCCAAACTTCCTCTACAGTGACCTCCAGGCCACCGTGGACAGTTTGCAGTCCCCATCTTCCTTGCTGTCTAGGAAGCATCTGGCACAGGTAATAGCTCCTTTTCTCTCGCAACATCGTTTCTGTGGCTGCCACGGTCTGAACCACTAGTTTTCCAGGTTCTTCTCCAGCAGCGGCTTCACAGTTGTCTAGTTCAGGGTGCTTCTCAAGGCTCAGCCCCAACCATCTGGCTTCTCACCCCCTCCCCTTCCTTGTGTGTAATCAGGACCCCTACCACAGGGTCAGCAAATCCAAACAAGTATCCCCCATCCCAGGCTCTTGTCTCATCCCAAGGCTTGAGGAGCCCCATCTGGTTCCCCAGCAGGTCTGCCCATGTGCATCTCAGGGGACTCTCAAAGCCTGCACAGCCTGACCTGAACACCCACTTACACTGCTCTCGCTCCATCCTTCCATGGGACTGATGCCACAACCTCAGTGTGCCTCCGCCAGAACCCTGGGCATTGCCCCCTGACACCATGTCCCTCTCCAAGTCACCTCCATGCTGCTTCCTACACACCTCTCACCCCAGCCTGCTTCTCTCCATGTCCATGGCCCGTACCCTGCTCCAGCCCACCACAAGTGTTGTCCCTGCACCTCCCCACTCCCACTGCTACCAAGTCATCCTCAGTGACTTTTTAAAGTGAAAAGTAGAGCCTGCTCCTCCCAACTTAAAAGCCTTCTGTCAGTTTAACCCCATCGCCCTCAGGATAAAGCCCAAAGGCACTGCACTGGCTGTCCCTCTCAGCCCCATCTTGTCACTGCCCCCCAGTCATTCATCCCGACCCTCCATTTCCTCCCCCACTCTAGCCTGCAATTCATCCATCGGGTTGCATAGAAGGCACATCTCCTGGGAAGTATCATCTGCTCCCCACAAAGAGGTCAGATCTCCAGGTCTCCCGCCCTCACAGCATCCTCCTCCTTTATCACCACATCACCACAGAGATCTAAAATGTCTGCCTCCTCACTCTGGACCATGAGTTCCAGGAGGACAGGGGTCAGATGTGCCTACTTTGTTCCTGTGCCCCGGGGCCAAGCACCAACAATGCTGTGTAGCAGATATCCAGCAAGAGTTCTGAACAGCCAAGCAACGTGATGGTGGGACACCAGTCTCACAGGAGCCTGCTTTTTCCGCCTTTCTTCTTGCTCTGCCTTTCAGCAGAAGGCTCAGAGGGGTGAGAGAGAACACCGATGGTGGAGCCTGAGGATCTATCCAACCCATACACTCAGTGAACATGGAGGAGCTTGGGGACACATCAGCTGAGCAGGTGGCCCTGGGAGCCTGGACGCTGGAAAGGCAGAGACTCAGTGAACGGCATACATGGGACACACTGCAGGCAGACCCAGAAAATCACGTGCACAATTCTACTAGAACAGCTTAAAGTCTTCGAAAGAAAACTGGACTGATGCCTCTAAGTTACAAGACAGAGCCTGGAACCAAGAAAGCTCCCTCTGAACCCAACATATCTGCTGACCTTCCCATCCTGCAGCTGCGTGCCCTTGCCCTTGACAAGATCTTCATGCTCTCTAAACCTCGGCCTGTCCATCTGCGTAATGGAAATAAGCACCTGGGTTTGGGCCACAACAGAGGGCCACTGAGACAATCAGGTGCAATGTGTGAGGCCCTGCTGTAAACCGTAACCCCCCTTCTGAAGGGGAGGAGCCAGACACAGAGGCAGAGAAAGCCCGCGAGGTCTCAGCCCAGGTGACTCTGGCAGGGGCTTGTTTGTTTAGAAAACTCAAGGGCTCTTGATGCCACAAATACCTGGACTGTGGACACAGGAAGCACCAGGATGTCAGTCAGATTCCATAAGGACTTCGGGGCCTGAAGAGGTCCATGGGGTGGGGACGGTGTCAGCACGGAGCTGAAGCAGGGACCCAAAGGCAGCCGGACACGTGCAGAGCGGAGTGAGGGCTTGCTGTCACTGGCTGGTCTGCTCAGGCTGAGCCCCATGTGGGACTTGTTCAAAGCTGTCACTCTAATTACCGTTTTCCCAAGCTGTCTCCTTCCCTCACCCAGGCCCCAGAACCCCACGGCTGTCTGCTAAATGACACAGAAACCCTCGTGACTCGCTTGAGGTCCCTTGTCTAAACTGATGGGGGATGGTCAGAATTAGCCCTGATTTGTATAAACCCAGCATCCGCTGTCTCCAAGAAACCCTCAATTCTTCAAATTCAAGGAACTATTCTTCAGTATTAAAGGAAAGATGGCTCAATACCTCCATCCCATGTAAAATGGGAAATTCAGCATTTCCCATGCCTGGTATCTTCAAGGGACCCACAAACCTAGGGAAAGTCACCCTGTTTCATTTTCCTGCTTCCCCCAAATTGTCCCCTTCCCACCTTACCTCCCACACAGCCAGTATGGTGTGGAGCTGAGATCACCATCCAGGCATCTGGTTCTTTGTAACTTCAACGTTCTGCCCCTGGCTGGGCCGTTGGTCTCCACTCTGGGGTGACCAGAATCTTCTCTCCATGACCAACCTGGAACCAGCCTTTTTCCCTTGATTACTCACAGCACCTGCCAAACAATTTATCCACAAAGCTGAGTTGTGCGGAAGGAGCACAAGGAAATGACCTCAAAACCCAGCCTAGCAAACAACCAAAACTCAAACAGGCAGCCAAGTTCCTGGAAGTCCCTGAGCCATCACCGTCTCGGAGAACTGCCTGCTGGATTCTTAACCTTGGGCCACGTTGCTCAGCACCCCCTCCCTCAGGCTCCACCTATGAGGTCAAGTTGCAGCGGGGTTAAGACCACTGGTCCTAGAGAGCAAATCTTCCTTAGACCAGTAATCCTGAGCAACATTTTTAATCTACCTGTGACTCTGTTTCCCCACCTGTAAAATGGGCATACTGTTTGTATATACTGGTGTTGTGATCGCTGAGTTAATACAGCATAACTCTTACAATGATGCAGGGGCTAAGAGCCATTACTGTCATCTTCTCTGACTACACATCGATTCTGAGCTGCCTCCATAAGCTACAAAACAGAATGCACTCAGCTGGCGAAAGGAGCCCTGTGAATGGCCAGCGGGCTTAGATATCCCTTCTAGTTCAGATAGCCTGGGCTTCCAGACTCTAAGGCCGAGTTTTAAAAGTATAAACTGCACACCTTCTGCCCTCGAATCCACAGGGATCTTGCTAAAAATGCAGATTCCTGGCCTCCTTCTAACCACTGAGTCAGGGTTAGTACCTGCCCTGGGGTTTAGGACTCTGCATTTTAACCCCATTCCTTTCCCTGCTGTCATTCACCCACCCAATCCAGCAGATCAGGAGTCACCCCAGCGTGGAGACCAACGGCCCAGCGGGGGACAGAATGCCGAAGTTATAAAGAGCCAGATGCCTGGATGGTGATCTCAGCTCCACCCCTTCCTAGCTGTGTAAACTTGGGCAAATTGCTTAACCTCTCTGTGCTTAAATGTTTTCATCTATACAATGTTACGAAGCTTCACTTAGTTAAGACTGGTAAAGATCTCAGAACAGTGCTTGGCCATGGTAAATACTAGACAAATATTAGCTGTTTTGTTACTAGCAAAAGAGAGGTCATGCTAAGGGCTGGGTTTTCCCTGAGCCACAGAGTCCTGGACTCTGTGTTGGGAGACAGGACACAACCCGCAGCATCCTGCCCTTGAATCTGAGGACACTAAGCCACAGACCAGAAGTGCTCATGTATTTTTTGCTTCCCTATGAAAATCTGTGGTACTAAAAAATCGCCAGCCTCGTTATTCTCTTGGAGTTGCTTATCCAGTTCAGGGCACAGGGCAGTGGTTTTCAACCTTTGCTATATACTAGAATCAGTTTGGTGGTGGGTTTGGGGGGGGGGGGGCGCAGCTTTACAAAATACTGATGCTTGGGCCCCACCCCCAGAGACTCTGGTATAATTGTTCTGGAACTGGACCTGGGCATTTGGAAACTTTGAATGTTTCCCAGGTGATTCCAATATGCAGCTAGAGTTGAAAACCACCGATATGGGGTTAAATTACTACCCGATGATAGGAGGTAGGCTTTTCCCGGGGTAAGAAGGGGATATTATCATTTCCACTGTCAATCTTTCCACACAGAGATGGGCCCTCGGGCAGGAAATCTCAGTAATTCAGAGGTGGGTCTTAAACCTGTAGAGTGGGGACTCTCATCTCTTTCTGGGTTTTGTGGTCCTGGAGCTGGTGGCAAGTTCAAAGTCAGCCTCTTCTCTAGGAAATCAGGCTGGGAATTGAGTAAGGTGGCACTGGGCCCCAAAAGAGTGGTTTGTTTGGTTCAGACTCTCTCAGTAAGGTTGCAGTTGACCTAGGGCTGCATTCATCTGAAGGTGCAATTAGGCTAGACTGTCCTTGCAAAGGTGGCTCATTTGCATGGCTGTTGGCATGAGGCTTCTCTTCTTCACTATGTGAATAGATGTTTCCATAGTCTACTTGAGTATCTTTACAACATGGTGGCTGACTTCATTCAGTTCAAGGGAGAGAGAGACAGAAAGACCCAGCTAGAGGGAGAAGGAGGAGGAGGAGGGAGCAAAGGAAACCACAATGAAGTCACACACCATCCCTTGGGCCACAAAGGTGGTCAGAAACAGGTCACTAAAATCACACTCAATGGGAGGGGACTTAGGCTCCATCTTTGCGGGTAGGATTGTCCAAGAATTTATGGACATATTTTCATCCTCAGGTTTCAACCAAAATGACTTCCCTTGGGGTGGCAGCGTGGCTCAGTCCGTTGAGCATCTGATTCTTGATTTTGACTTAGGTCATGATCTCAGGGTTGTGCGATTGAGCCCCTTGTTGGGCTTGGTACTGGCGTTGGAGCCTGCCTGAGATCCTCTCTCTCTGCCCCTCCCTCCAACCGCCTCTGCCCCTGTCACAGGTGTGTGCTCTCTCTCTCAAAGACAGGAAGAGAGGAAGAAAGAAAGAGGGAAGGAAAAAAAGGAAGGAAAGGAAGGAAATTCCCAGTGCCTGTCACAGGGCTTGGTCCCCAGAAGAGTCTCTAAATGTTACCAGAGTGGCTCCAGCTCAACTATTAGCTGAGTGATCCTGGGTGAGCCAGGCTTCCCATCATCTGACCTCCTACCATGTCACAGTCTAGTGGAAGCTTCTTCACAGCATAGTAGCTGGCCTCTAAGGGACCAGAAGCAGAAGCTGTCAGGCCTCTTAAGGGCTAAGCCCAGAACTAACACAATGTCACTTTCCCACAGTGTAAGTCACAGGCCAGCGCAGATTTAAATGTAGAGCAAACAGCCTCTGCTGCGGGATGGGAAGAATGGTCTCTGCTTACGAAAGATGGAAAGAATTGCTGCTCATCATGTCTACCACCGCAATCAGAGAAACTTAGAAAATTTTAAAATTAAACAAAGTAACAGAGATTTGTCTTTGTGTTTTACCTGCAGGAATTCTCAAAGCCTTTTAAATAGTCTTGGTCATTATGAGTCTCCAAGAAGTCAATATCGTTCACGAAATTTCCCAAACTTACTGAACCATAGAATTGCTGGTTGTTCTTTTTGTTATGTTTGTTTTCTCATCTTGCAAAACTAGGATTGCACAAAACACAAAATCTTTAATGGTGCTTCCAAACTTAAAATCTTTTGATTTCCAAACAGAATGGGGTTTTTTTCCAGTATGGATGAAAAAATAAAAAGGGCCAAGTCACAGAGTCCCTGGCTGCAAGTGTCTTTGGCGGTGTAAGCTCTGGGGAAACAGAGTGTCCTCCTTTTCCCCTGGTTCCTTAACTGCTTTCTTTTTGGCTAATTGGACTCTCTTATCCCACCCCTGTCCTGCTGTGGGTAATTCTTGTCTTTGCTAAGGGTCTGAACACACCATCCAAAGTGAAAGAAGTGATGGGGAAATCACCCTGCCACTTTGCAGTTTGCAAAAAATAAACCTCCACCCAATACTTCTCTGCTTTCTGGAGACCCAAGTTCATTGTCTTTATCAGCTTGCCCCTCAGAGCCAGACCTACACATCAGCGAGGCTCTCCCTGGCCCCTTCCCTTCCCTGTCCCCAGCTGGGGTCTTACACGGGTGGGGGCACCCTCCCCTGAGCTGACTCCCTACCTGCTGAGATATCTCTGACAGGGAGGGACACATGTGGGGGCTGGGTCCTGCTCGTCCCAGTGCCCTGGAAGTCACCTACCATTCCAGGGAAGCTCTTGATGAGCTCCCAGGATCCCACAGGCCACGGCTGAGATGAGAGTTCCCCATGGGGCATGGAGGCCTGCAAATTCATGGATAGAAGATTACCTCCTCAGGGCCTGCTCGTAATCATCACCATGCGATTGTCCAGTGAACGATTTCCCACATTTAGAGGTGGGGCCCTGGAGCATGTCTTGGAAATCAAATGACACACACAAGGTAAAAATCACCAAGTTTAGTTCTTCCCTGGAAGCAGAATGGGATAAAGACCAAAGTGAAATCCAGAAGGCACTAGGAAGAACCAAACAGTGAAATTGAAGGGTTGGGATAAATGAGAGCTGGGGTTTCTTCCTGCTACTGAAATTCTTTTATCTGCCTCATGAACCAACTCCCCAGAGCTAGAGGGAGCCATACTGAACAAGTCACTTTGGTCACCTTGTCTCTGACAGGGAGGGACACATGTGGGGGCTGGGTCCTGCTCGTCCCAGTGCCCTGGAAGTCACCTACCATTCCAGGGAAGCTCTTGATGAGCTCCCAGGATCCCACAGGCCACGGCTGAGATGAGAGTTCCCCATGGGGCATGGAGGCCTGCAAATTCATGGATAGAAGATTACCTCCTCAGGGCCTGCTCGTAATCATCACCATGCGATTGTCCAGTGAACGATTTCCCACATTTAGAGGTGGGGCCCTGGAGCATGTCTTGGAAATCAAATGACACACACAAGGTAAAAATCACCAAGTTTAGTTCTTCCCTGGAAGCAGAATGGGATAAAGACCAAAGTGAAATCCAGAAGGCACTAGGAAGAACCAAACAGTGAAATTGAAGGGTTGGGATAAATGAGAGCTGGGGTTTCTTCCTGCTACTGAAATTCTTTTATCTGCCTCATGAACCAACTCCCCAGAGCTAGAGGGAGCCATACTGAACAAGTCACTTTGGTCACCTTGT
>NW_019154085.1:102935724-102939759 GCF_002288905.1 Enhydra lutris kenyoni
ATTTTTCTTTTCTTTTTTCCTCTTTATTTATTCCTTTCCTTCTTCCTTCCTTCCTTCCTTCCCTCCTTCCTTCCTTCCTTTCTTTTTCTTCTTTTCTTTCTTTCTTTCTTTCTTTCTTTCTTTCTTTCTTTCTTTCTTTCTTTCCCTTTCTTTATTCTTTCTTTCTTTCCTGTCTTCCTCCCTCCCTCCCTCCCTTCCTTCCTTCTTTCCTTCTTTCCATCCCTTTCTTTCTCAAGGGAATAAGATGGGCAGATGGACAAGAATAGAGCCAGAGATTATCTGTGGGTTTTCATTTTCTGTGCTGTATGTGTTCCCTGTAACCATTCTACTTCGGAGGGGGGGTGGGAAATCTTCAGAAACTACAAAGAAATAGAAAACAAACTTGCCTGTAATCCCATTAGCCAAAGATAATATGTAATAGTTGAGTATATTTGTTTTCAGAATTTCATTGTATTTATATGTATATAATATTACATATAAGCAGTATGTTCTCAGTTTTGTTAAAAATATGTGTGCAAATGGATATATATTAAATATGTACATATACATATATGTATATACAGTTGACCCTTGAGCAACACAGGTTTGAACTGGGTGGGTCCACTTACATGTGGATTTTTCTCCTTACAGTACAGTGGTATAAATGTATTTTCTCTTCCTTATGTTTTTCTTAATAACATTTTCTTTTCTCTGGATTACTGTGTTGTAAGAATATAGAATTTAATACGAATAACATGTGAAGTATGTGTTAATGAAATGTTTTATGTTGTTGGTAAGGCTTCCAGTCAACAGTAGGGTATTTGTTAAGTTTTGGAGGAGTAGGAAGTTACACAAATATTTTTTAAAGATTTTATTTATTTATTTGACAGAGAGAGAGAAAGCACAAGCAGAGAGGGCAGCAGAGGGAGAGGGAGAAGCAGGCTCCCTGCTGGTAGGGAGCCCAAGGTGGGGCTCGATCCCAGGACCCTGGGATCATGACCCGAGTTGAAGGCAGATGCTTAACTGACTGTGCCCCCACAAATATTTCTGAGTGAGTTGGGGCTTGGCACCTCTATTCTCATTGTTCGGGTCTCAACTGTATACTATATTACTGTGAACACACATGTATATATACCTTTAACAAAGTTAAGAAAATGCCGCATATGCAACTTTGTGTCCCACTTTTTACTCTGAGAATGTAATGTTGAGTGTATAATATTCCATTGGCATCTGTAGCTTTCCCTACTTTATTTGCATGTGTCTGTCAGAAATACTTATGCAAAAACCTGTCTCTATCTCGTGAGGCAATGTCTCTTAACAATGAAATTACTTGACTATATAAAAGATTTTGAGGCTCCTGATACACACGGAAAAACAGCGTACTAAATTCTATTCTAAACAGAGTGCTATTTAATCATTGCCTTATTTGTATTAACAGATCATTTTATTCTTTCCAATACGAAAAGAGCAAAGTCGTATCTGGTTCTTGTGCTAATTTTCATCTCACTGACTAGCAGTAAGAATGGCATATTTTCACAGGTATATTTGGTTTCTTCAATTACACCCACTAATTATGTAGTCAGAGTCTTTAGCTAGGTATTTAAAAATACTTCTTATACTTCACTTATTAATTTTAAGAGCTTTTTTACATATGAGATATTCATCCTCTTCCTCAACATTTTTCTACTTTTTCTCAAATTACCTCTTACCTTTTAAGTTTTTTATGGGATCAAGTTCATTTTTTTCTATTTTTTATCTACTTTATAAAAAGCTCTTCCTGATCCCCAAATCAATGAAATGTTTGTGTTTTTCCCATTTTATAATCTGCTATCTTATGTTGCATTCTTTAGCCCAATTGGAATTTAGTCTGTTGTGTGATTGTGATTGTGGAGGTGGTTGTAGGGGTGATTTTTTTTTTCCCATCCCAACTAGCAGTGAGTTTACTGGCTCCTGTGTCCCTGATTGGCTGGCTAGGGAGCTTTCAGAACTGATTACTTTGAAATTTTAATCTATATATTGGAATTACAGCTTTAATATATATTAATATCAGGTAGAGTAAGCCCCTTCTCCTGACTTTTATCTGTTCTCGCCACATTGTTTTTCCAGATGAATTCTGGAATCATTCTATCATGTTTGAAGAGATTTATTTTAAAACTAGCCACTCTTTTGAAAGGAATGAACATCTTTCCAATGTACCACTTGCCTTTCAAAAGCATGAATTTATTCGGAAACTTTGTATCTCTCAGTGAAACCTTCTTTTCTTCCTATAGTTTCCAGGCATGTGTTGTTACTGTTTTGCTTAACTACACTGTTTTCTGCTGCTACACGGACTTTTTTAAAAATCCTATTACCCTTTTAACTGGGTATCGCTGGCATTTGGGAAAATTAGTGTTGGTGACTATTTATCTTGTATCAGGTAATTTTGCTGAACTTTCTTATCAATTCGAAAAGATTTTCTGTCAATTACCTTGGGTTTTCTAGGCATATAGTCATATCATTTGCAAATTTCAATAAAGGTGACTCTTCTTTCAATAATAATTCCACTACTTTCTGTTGTATGTTTTACTGTTCTCATGATGAAAGTAAAGCATCCTTATCCTGTTCCCAATGTCAATGACAATACTTCTTGTATTTTGCTACTATGATGTAAAATGGTATGAATTAGGTATTCTTCATAATGAGAATCCTACTATTGAGAGCTTCCTAAATATTTTAAAAGCAGAAGTGGTGTTTAATTATGTCTCATGTCCTTTTAGCATCCAGTAAGAGTGGCATGAGTTAGATTATATTATTACATTGCATTGATCATCAAATACATTGTAATTTCAGAGATGTTTAAACATCAAAAGGAAAAGGTACATCTTAGAATTGAGAAAGATGTCCTAATGTGCCCTACTGTCTCATGAATAAATGTTCTTTTTATTAAAATATTATTGAATTCAGTTTGCTCAATTTTAATTCAGAATTTTAAAAACTTATATTCATATATGGTATTATTTTATATCTTTAAAAAATATATTTATACTTAATAGGTTTTGATAGTGGAGTGTCTCTAGTTCTGTAAGACAATTGGTTAGCTTTCTTATTTTTCCCTTTGTTCAGGAAATTTTTATATGGTATGAAAATTACGGTTCTTGGAAGATTAAAGTATCACATCCAGGTTTCTTGTTTCAGAGATTTGTTGAAGAAACAGTATTTCAAGAAATTCTTTGTTTGCCTGGTTATGAATTCTTCAGTTTTTTGTTTTTTCTTGAGTCATAGTGGATTTCTGAAAAATTATCATTTCCTTTGAGATATTTTCATTTGTTGGCAAAGAAATGTACATAACATTTGCTTAATCTTTGAAGAAATGTCTGTGTCCTTTGATTTATCCCTTTCTTCTCCTTAGTTTCATTTGTGTTTTTTCTTACTTACTTTACTTGTTTAATTTATGAGAGATTTGCCCTTTTTTTAGACAAACAAGTTATTGTGCTTACTTTTGCATTTTCTTATTTTTAATCCTTTAATCCTTAGTTCTTTCCTCTCCTTGTTTTACTTAATAAATTTTTAAATAACCTCACATTGACTATAGATTGGTTCCTTCAGTTTTTATGTTTTCACATTATGCAATTATTATATTACTTAAGGTGACAAATACACCTGTGACTCCTGTCACATCCATTTTGATACATAATATTTTCATAATTTTCCACATAATCTGTAATCACAGTTTTTATTTCATTTGGAGTCAGTATTTAATAAGAAATATACAAAGCAGCTTTTAAATTACTTGCTGAGTTAGGATTTGGGTTTATCTGTGTGTGTGTGTGTGTGTGTGTGTGTGTGTGTGTCTCACCCCCTCTGCCATTAGTTTTATTACACTGTAGCTGAGAAATTTTTGCCCCGAGAAGGTTTTGAATTATTTTTGGCTTTTTTTTTTTAAAGATTTTATTTATTTATTTGTCAGAGAGAGAGAAGGAGAGAGAGCAAGCACAGGCAGACAGAATGGCAGGCAGAGGCAGAGGGAGAAGCAGGCTCCCTGATGAGCAAGGAGCCTGATGTGGGACTCAATCCCAG